>NC_050451.1:108792456-108904681 GCF_903995425.1 Onychomys torridus
TCCAGAATAGCCAGGGCTACACAGAGAAACCCTATCTTGAAAAACAAAATAAACAAACAAAACAAAAAAGACAAGGTACAAGCTAGCAGGATATATTGCAGGCCAACCTGCGCTACCTGAGTCTCAGTATCAACAGAAGCATAAGCTAAACAAAAAATACAAAGAAGCTTTGATATCTAGAAATGGAATTCATAAGACAGGATTCTGGCTTAGCATTGCTAAGTTTCAGTAAAAATCATGAGAATGATTATGAAGTATGTCTTGCTAAGAGTTGACAGTACCAAGTGATGATGCCAAGGTGGAGAGCGAGGAGGATAGGCCTGCCTCATCAGCTTCCATAGTGTGAACAGGGAAGTTTGGAGGAGGGTTTGGTGGTTATCCTCATAGCTCCTTTAAAGAAAAGGATAAACACAGGCCTGGGGATGCACGCAGTTAGTTGTCCCTGGTATTCATGGGAGTGATTTACAGAACTCAACATACCACATTCACAGGCACTCAAGTCGACGACGGAACAGCTGGTATTGTGTGTAGACTGGTTGATATCCTGTTACGTAAGACACTACCTGGACACCCTGTATTGTTGCTTCTCCTTCCACAGTGTGTAGGTTCCAGGATAAAACTCGGCTTGTCAGGTTTACAAGCCATTCCTCACTGAGCCATCTGGATAGCCCATCATGAGTTTGCTTAAAAGCAAAGGACGTGAAACCTTGGGGTATAAAGGGCTGGTTGGAAATGTGTTCTCTTGAGGAGAAAGTCAGTCACCCTTAAACAAAACAAAATGATATTGATGAAACAAGTTCAGTCTTGAGGTGTTAATCATTCTTGACTTCAGTTCCTCAGATGTTGGCGATGATGGTGGATCTAGAAGAGGACGAGGACTGGGCTAATGCTGATGAGCTAGAAGATGACGACTTTGATAGGTAACAATGCAAACCTGGGCTGGAGGAAGGAAGCCTGTTTGGAGAAGGAGGAGGGTCAGAGTGAGGTTTGGGGCTGAGGCCAGCCCAGCTCTTCCCTCACCGCAGTGTCTCTGTGAACTGAAGTTAAAATTGGCCTCTCCGTTAGATGCATTTCTGTATTACATAGATACTTCATTTTCATGTATAATTTGTGTTAGTAAAATTTACTTTTGGGTGGGGGCTTTCAAGACAGTTTCTCTGTGTAGCTTTGCATCTTAACTGGAACTCACTCTGTATCCCAGGCTGGCCTTGAAATCAGATCCACCTGCCTCTGCCTTCTCAGTGCTGGGATAAAAGGCATGCACCACCACCGCCTGGCAAGATTTACATTTTTCAATTCCTAAAACTAGTAAATAGAAGTACAAAAGAACCCTGTATTTTATTTATTTTATTATTCTTTTTAAACCTGTATTTTTTTATTCAGAAAATACTCATGGCAACATAAGTGTTTATATTAGTTTGGGCTTTTCTTCAAGAATTAAGTTGTGTGTGTGTGTGTTTAATAAAGTTAGAGCTCACTTAGAATAGTTTCAGCAGAATTCTCAAGGAAGCACTACATTTCTCATTATAAGTAAGATTTAATTTCATAGTGATGCAAGGATGCCCAGATTTGTACACCAGATGAACACAGCTGCCCTGATTTATTTTGGCTTAGGAGGCCACCACGAATACAGATTCGTATGGCCAAGTCAATCCAAAATGGGAAGTCAAGACTGAGAGGTTTGTCCAGGGTCATATGGTCATTTTCTTGTTCTTTCTAGCTCATCGCACTGTATGACCACTTGTTCTCTAGAAAGAACTAAAATTACTTCCCTAAAGACTAGTCTTTACATAAGCTGCCAGGTTAACAAAACTGAAGCTTCACACATGTTTGACACACAGAATCTGTGCTGTGTTTTCAGGCTTCAATCTGTTAGGAAACATGGCTGGTAAGCCAAGCCAGGGCTTGGCCATGTTATTCCCTTTTTCCTAATTCAGTTTCTGCGGCATGTTGCGGCTTGTCTTCTGCCTGCCCTGTGAGCAGCACTTAGATTTGGTTGAGTTAAGAAAATGCTTTTTTTTTTTTTTTTTTTTTTTGTTTTGTTTTGTTTCTCGAGACAGGGTTTCTCTGTAGCTTTGGAGGCTGTCTTGGAACTCACTTTGTAGACCAGGCTAGCTGGAACTCACAGAGATCCGCCTGCCTCTGTCTCCCGAGTGCTGGGATTAAAGGCGTGTGCCACCACCGCCTGGCAGGAAACTACTTTTTAAAAAAGTTTGTTAAATTCTTGTTTCTCGAGACAGGGATTCTCTGTGTAGCTCTGGCTGTCTTAGAACTTTGTAGACCAGGCTGACCTCAAACTTAGAGATTTGCCTGCCTCTGTTTCCTGAGATTAAAGGTGTGTGCCACCAAACTGCTTTTTTTGGAAATGATAAGAGTTCTTACCTGTGCTTTCATGTGTGTGTTTGTGTGTGTGTCCACAACTAGCTCCCAAATCACAAACAGACTAATTTTGAATGTTTGGTCTAGTTTAGGCACGTTTCTGGCTAGCTCTTTTAACTGAAATTGACCGATTTCTCTTTATCTACTTTTTGTCTTGGGGCTTGCTTTTTGTCCTTTTCTTTCCTTCTATAGATCTTATTTTCACTGCTTCTGGAATCTTGCTTCTGGCCCCAGGCATCTCCTTCATTCTCCTCCTCTCTCCTCCCTCCTCCCTCCTCCTCCTCCTCCTCTTGTTCCTCCTTTTTGAGCCTAGATTTCTTCTATTTATTCTCTCTGCCTGCCAGCCTCACCTGTCCCTTTTCTGACTAGCTATTGGCCGTTTAGCTCTTTATTAGACCAATGAGGTGCCATAGGCAGGCAAGGTGAAACAAATGCAACAAATTTTTGCATAATTAAACAGATGCAGCACAAATAAAAATGTAACACATCATTGCCTAGTTAAAATAATATTGCACAACATGTGTATGTGTGTAAGTGGGTACGTGCTCCTTAAAACATGGGATGCCCCATTCTTAGTACTTGGGAGCTTGAGGGAGGAGCATCCCTCTGGTCCTTTAAGTGTTGTGCAGCCTAGGAACATCCTGAGACCTCATCTCATACACAGATGAGCTCACAGTGATGGTGTCCTGGTAGTTCTAATCTCCTGTTTAATCATTTACTATCTGCCACAGGTGAGCTGAATGTATGTCTAGGAAGAGAGATGAACATGGCTCTTTTCTTAGTTGTTGCTTTTATTTAATTCTTGAAAAATAGATCTAGACACCAGGACAAAAACCCTGGCAGACTGTTAATATACAGCTAGACGTGTAGGCCAGCGTAGATGCTTGCTTGGTGTGCACAACGCCTCAGCATCATCCCTAATTTAGCTCGCGGTTTTTATTTACCTGACATTACCTAAAGGCTTTTTGGCTCATAACTTTACCTACAAAGACTGAATTCTTTCAGCGCTGGTCTAAGAACATGTTTAGAAATATTCTCTCTGGGCTTTTGTTCCGCTATTCTAACTGTGTTGAACACGTTCTTTTCTTGTGTGTTTAGCAATGCAGTTGCTGGTGAGAGCGCCTTGGACCGGATGGCCTGTGGACTTGGGGGGAAGCTTGTTCTGCCAATGATCAAGGAACACATTATGCAGATGCTTCAAAACCGTAAGCTGCCGGTGCCTCAGATCGTACAGTGGTGGATGTGCCCTTCTAAAGCTGGAGCTTAACTCTGACAAATGCTTGGACTGTTTAAAGCTAATCTGCTTGTTCATAGAATGCTTAACCTAATTTATTCTACTGATAAAATTCTGTTCAGTCCAAAGCTAAAGAGTATCTTTTCAGGAACCAGGAATGGTCACAAACCTCTATAACCCCAGCACTTGGGAGCCTGTTGGGAAGGCCATATAATAAGTTCATGCCAAATTAGACTGTATGGCACAAAGTTTACCTCAGTGCTGAAGTTTTGTTTTTGGTTTTTGTTTTTTCTTTAGAATTAGTATCATGACGTAAAGGGGAGAAATGATAAATCCTCAAAAACAAAAAACAACAAAACCCAAACTTAAAGCCCCATACTCTAATCCTCTGCTTAATGATGTGATCCTCTGCCTCTCCCCAACCTCACACTTTTTTTTAAGCTGTGTGTTTACATACATACCTACTTGCACGCTAACAGCTTGCGTGTGGAGGTCTGTGGACAATTTTCAAGAATTAGTTCTCTCTACCATGTGGGTCCTAGATTGGAGTTCATGTTAGCAGGCCTGGCACCTTTGATCCAATCAGCCATCTTGCTGGTTCCACCCTACACTGTTTTATTTCTTTTTTAAAAAGTGTTTTATTTTGAGATAGGGTCTAGCTATGTAGCCCTGGTTGGCCTGGAACTCAGAGATCTGTCTACCTCTGCCTCCTGAAAGCTCAGATGAAAAGAGTGTGCTACCACACTGTCACAGAATATTTAACCTATGAGGGTTACTAGAAAAGAGTGTGCCACCATACCTGACCACACTGTCTCAGTATATTTAACCTATAAGGGTTACTAGGATGAATAAATTTAGCTTTTGAATTTTTATTGTGAAAAAAGTGAAGCCCAGAGACATGTAAAAAACTTTGCTAGCTGGATTTAGGTGCACACTCATATATTCACAGAAATAACTGCTTGTGTTTGAGTTAGGGTCTTACTGTGTATTCTTGGCAAGCCTGGATCTTGCTAATAGATAAGGTTGGCTGACCCTGAACTTTGATCATCTGCCTCTGCCTCCCTTCCAGGTGCTGGAAGTAAAGGCTGCACCATCAGGCTTTGCTAGAAATACTGTTATTGTAAAGAATAACTTCTCACAGCACAAGGAGGGTTGCGAGAGTCATTGCGTTTATGTGGGTAGTGTTAAATTTGTGAGGTGTGTTCTCATGGTCTTCAGTATGTCTGTCTGGTCCAGAGGTTTCACACATCATCATCTCTGGAATGTTGTATTTTGTTCTTCAAAGGGAGAGCGAAAGGCTATTACGAAAATAGTTTTGACCTATCTAGTAAAACCCCTTGAGAAAGGACTTCGGAGTTCTTGGGCACTGAACCGTCCTTACCATTGCTTTACTGTAACTTAGGCGTTCATCTGCATCCCAGATTACTGTCGTAGGACAGACGGGAATATTCAGTAGTGGGTCAGGGATGGGTCTCAGCTAGAGAAGCACTAGCATATGTAGAACCCTACAAGTATCCATGGGGAGGCCGTGCCACACTTAGTGATCTAGAGAGATAATTATGTCGTGTATGGCTTTGTTGTACACATTTCTAAATAGTTTTTCTTTAAAAAAGTACACTTAAAACTTAGTTGTCAGGGTGATTATGTATTGGAGTGAATATGTGCCTCACACACATGTAGGCACAGAGGACAACTTGGCGGAACAACTTCTTCCACCATGTGTGCTCAAGGGACTAGACTTAGGTCATTGACCAGTGAACATGGCGGTCTGTGGCATGGAAGTCCCAGGATTTGTTGCTTGTGGTGAATCTTACAGGAAAATTGCTTTGTGTTGTTTTGCATTTTTGTTTATTTGATCTCTGAGATGGAACCCAGAGCCTTTGTATGGTAGGTAAGCACTCTACCACTGAGCAAATTATAGCCCCAACGCAGGAAAAGTCTTGCTTTTTTGGAAGAGAGAGGCATATGCAGTACTAGTGTGAAAGTCGAGGCAGTGAAGCAGGTGTGAAGACCCGCCTGTCGTCTCAGCATTAGCCGGAGTGAAGTGGGTGATGGCAAGCTGGATCCAGGCTGACATAGGCTAGACACCAGCAAGGCTGTGTCTGTCTGACATAGGAAAGAAAACAGCCCAGTTATAAGTGTATGTGACATTTGTTCTAATGAGGCCCATCCCTGCTTAGTCTCTGAGGCCAAACAAGACTGGGCTCCAGGCTGGAGAGGTGGCTCAGCAGTTAAGAACACTGACTGCTCTTCCAGAAGCCTGTGGTTCAGTTCCCAGCACCCACATGGCAGCTCACAACTGTCTGTAACTCCAAGACCCTACACTCTCACATAGACATACATGCAGGCAAAACACTAATGTACATAAAATAAGAATAAATAAATTATTTAAAAAAAAAAAAAAGACGGGGCTCCTTCAGGATAGTGTGGCCATAGGAAAGATTTTAATATTCTTTTCCACTTAAGAATCATTTTCCCACATGTGTCTACCAGAATCAGTGTAAGAATGGGCATCTAATTATTGCTCTTTTGTTTGTGTTTAATTCTTTTTCACAGCTGACTGGAAATACCGGCATGCGGGATTAATGGCTTTATCTGCCATTGGTGAAGGATGCCACCAGCAGATGGAAGGAATTCTAAATGAGATTGTAAATTTTGTCTTGCTTTTCCTCCAGGATCCTGTAAGTACCAATAGATATTTTACAATCATTGTCTTAGTTTCATATGGAGTCTGTTGCCATTACTAACACAAGGGAACATGTTCCAGCACCCAAGAGTCCGGTATGCAGCCTGCAACGCTGTGGGTCAGATGGCTACAGATTTTGCACCTGGTTTTCAAAAGAAATTTCATGAGAAGGTATGTAACAAGTCCTCCACTACCCTGTAAAGAGGGTGTACATCTCAAAACACTTGCTTTCGGGGTTGGGGATTTAGCTCAGTGGTAAAGCCCCTGGGTTTGGTCCTCAGCTCTGGAGAAAAAACAAAACAAAACAAAACAAAACAAAAAAAAAAACTTGCTTTCATTCTCTAGGTGATTGCAGCATTGCTTCAAACCATGGAAGACCAAGGCAACCAGAGGGTGCAGGCCCACGCAGCAGCTGCTCTCATTAACTTCACCGAAGACTGTCCCAAGTCACTGCTCATTCCGTACTTGGATAACCTGGTGAAGCACCTGCATTCCATTATGGTCCTCAAACTTCAGGAGGTAAGTCTCAATATTGTCAGAGCCTCTGCATAGGAGATGAGATTGCCTAGATGGGTAAGGCCTGAGATGGAGGCACTTCCAACAAGACCATGGGGCAGAAAGTTAGTTAGGAGGAAGACACTCAGGCTTGATTAGAGGCATTGACAAGTGTTAGTCAGTGTGTGGATTATGGTGGGGGTAAGGGGAGAAAATGTTGACTAACCAGAGTGCCAGAAATGGCGAACATTTGGAAAACAATGCCTTTTTTTCTTTATTTTTGATTTTTGTTTGCTTTTGAGTCAGTGAGCCCTTAAGTCCAGGATGGCCTTAAGTTCGTGTCTGTGGCAAGCAATAACTTTGAGTTTCTAATCTTCCTGCGCCCCTCCCAATTTCTGGGATTATAGGAGTTTGCCACCACAGTGGCCAGTTATGGAGATAGCTACAGTTTCTGCTGCAGGGTGCAACATGGAAACAGCTGAGAGGTGTGCACAGCATGCTGATCACACTGTTGACTGTGAGAGGCACGCAGGAAGACTGGAAATGGTTTACTGTTGTGAAGATGAGGTGTATGCTAAAGAGCCGGGCATGGGGCACAGGCTTGTAATGACAGCACTTTGGAGACTGAAACAAGAAAATCACAAGTTCAAGGCCAACCTTGACCCTGTCCCAAAGAAAGGAATGCTGAGCACAGGAAACGTGGGACTCACTGTCTCACTGCCACACAAATTCATACAGCTCACAGGTGACAAACCCATCATAGACGGCAGTGTGCCTAGCACAGGCGACAGGTTAGAGAGCAAGGATGAAAAGGAATGAAGGCCTCAGAGCCTTTGCAAAAGGAGACTATAACAACGGCCTAAGCGTGCAGTCAGAGCAGACACATAGGAAGGTGGAAATACTTCTACTTTCTGAAGAAAGATGAAGACATATTGAAGGTGAACACGCTGTTGCTAAAACCGTAATAAATAGATCCAACATAGCTTTGCAAGTGAGTTTGGACAGAGAACTTGAATGTGAAGAGGATCCACCTTGTCAGTCCCCAGAGGGCCCCATGTGTGGAGTGGAAAGACTCGGCTGGGGAGTTGGTTAAGACTACTGGGAAGAGGATAGAGTTGAGAGGTGTTGGGGTCGCCTAGGAGAAAGGCTGTTGCCATTGACAAGGGAAATGAAGGAGCCCTAGAGCACTGACCTGATCTCAGTAAAGAATGCTGTAGAAGATAGCCAACAGACAGGGTGAACTCTACTGGTTAGGTCTCTGGTGCAAGCAAAGGGTCTTTATTTTTCTTCAAGAAAGAGAAACATGGAAGAGGAAAGCCGAGTTCCCCAGAGGAATCATCCCAGGAGGGTTGGATCAGAAAAATAAAGGAATGGGTCTGGCAAGGTGGCTCACAGCTCTAGGAAGGAGGATGGGGAGTGGAAAGTCAGCCTTGGCTACACAGTGGGTGTAGCCTAAGCTGCTGTCTCCAAGTAGGAGTGGTGTATTAAGTCACAAAAGGGACTTCTCAGTGACACAATAAGACAGCATAAAATAGAATATTTATTTAAATCAATGAGCAAAAGGTAAGTTTTTGTGTCTGAGGTAGAGCAGAACTGTCTCCTTCTGACTTCTGAGGGAAGAGGGGTTGAGAGATTCATTAGTTACTGAGATGATCTCCTTCATGTCTTCCTTCTAGCTGATTCAGAAAGGCACCAAGTTAGTTTTGGAACAAGTTGTGACATCCATTGCATCAGTTGCAGATACTGCAGAAGAAAAATTTGTCCCCTACTATGACTTATTTATGCCGTCCCTGAAGCACATTGTTGAGAATGCTGTCCAGAAGGAGCTGAGGCTTCTGAGGGGGAAGACTATCGAGTGCATCAGCCTCATTGGTCTGGCGGTTGGCAAAGAAAAAGTAGGTTGTGCATGCTGTTGGATGTGCTTCCTGTAGCTGGCTGTGGGAGCCTTGAGGTCACTGGAGGGAGTTTTCTGGCTGCCACATGGTCCTCTGAGTGCTGACTCTTGTTTCTTTGTCTTCCTTTCGCACACTCTGTGTCATAGGAGTACATGATTGCCTATGTTTTCACTGTTAGTATGTTAGGGGTTCCTGTTGTTTTCAACAAGCCCTGGCTTCCTGGAACTCCATAGACCAGGCTGACTTCAAACGCAGCCTCCACCTGCCTCTGCCTCCCAAGTGGCAGGATGAAAGGTGTTTACCACCCCTTCCCAGCAGCTCAATATTAAGGATTCTTGATCGCTTTTTCCCTTCCACCCTGCAGCCTGTATCATGAAAGTTATCTGTAGTTCATACCTGTATATTTATTTCACTTAAATGCGTGCTTAGAAACAAGCTGGTTGCTTGGTAATCCAGAAGGAGCTATCATAAAGTGAGGCTTTGTGCATTAGACGTTTCCAAAAACAGGAAGACTCATTGGCTGCTGTGCTTCTCCTCAGCCAGTCCCTGTGTGAGCTGACTTCAGACTCATCATCCTGCCTTAGTGCTGGGATTATAGGCATGTCCCACCATACCAGCTTCTCTTTCTCTTTCTCATTCTGACCCTCCTCACTAGCAGCTTGAATCTTTGTCTTACCATCTCAAAGCCCATGGCATTACTTACCTTGTGGGTTATTTTCTCAGGGACTCAGCCAACCAGTGTTTATGTCTCATAGTCTGCATATCTGGCTTTAAACCAGCTTTGAAATGCTGCCTGATTGATTACAGTGGAGACTACCCAAACTGTAGCCAATAGAAGTCATACAAAATCTTAGTACAGCAACTTCCATTAAAGCAATCTAAATTTTCTCCCTAGATTTGAACTAATTTTACTTACTGAAATAACATTACCTATAAACTAAGTTTTAATGCTGTTAGAAATGTCTTTTTTACCTTCAATTAAAGTATGTTTTCTTAGAAAGAGCATTACGCTAGGCATACAATACAGATAAGAATTTTTCTGAATGATTTTATCCGTGTGACTAATCCAAAAGGAAGATTTATCTATCTATTTGTTTGTTTGTTTGTTTGTTTATTATGCATACAGAAGAGGGCATCAGATCTCGTTACAGATGGTTGTGAGCCACATGTGGTTGCTGGGAATTGAACTCAGGACCTCTGGAATCGAAGTCTGAGCCATCTCTCCAGCCCCAAAGATAACAGATTTTTTTAAAAAAATTTTTTTAGCCTTTATTGGGAGGGTGGGGGGAGTATCACAGCATACAGTGGGGGTTAGATGAGTAACTTGGGAGTCAGTGTTCTCCTTTCATTATTGGACTCTGAGGATTGAACTCAGGTTGTCAAGCTTGGCTACAAGCTCCTTTACCTACAGAAACATCTTGTTGGCCCTGGACAGAGGTTTGTTTTGGTGTCTTTGGTTTTGGGGATGTGGGAGAGCAATAGTTATTATTTGCCATTTTATTATTACAGAAGAAGCAAAATTGGATAGCAAGAATAAGTGAGTCTTTGATGGGATATACATTAATAATATGGATGGCTTTTCCCCCCATATATTCTCTAGTTCATGCAGGATGCATCAGATGTGATGCAGCTACTGTTGAAAACCCAGACAGACTTCAATGATATGGAAGATGATGACCCTCAGGTAGGCAGTTTCCTGACTGTGCCTTATATAATGTTTGTTGTTTTGCTTGTTTGTTGTTTTGCTTTTTGTGTTCTGTCTGTATGTATGTATATGCACCTTGTGTATGCCTATTGATGGTTGTGAGCCACCTTGTGGGTGCTGAGAATCGAACCCAGGTCTTGAGCAAGAACAGCAAGTGCTCTTAACTGCTGAGCCCTATATGTAGCCCATATATTCTTAATTTTAAAATGAGTGACAGCTTCAGGTTGATGCTCTTAGTTTAACCTCGTATCCTAAAGACATTGGTCCCAAGCTGTTCTTCTGGAACCAGGTTCCCCAGTCCACTGTCAGTTGCTCCTGCTTTCTCTGAGTCTTAGGTTTGTTGCTTTGGAGGGCTCTGTACTTGGCTCTCTTGCCTTCTGGAGTAGTGCTTTCAGTACTGTAGATTTCTCCTGTGGACTTTCTAAAGGTTCATTTATCAACTACCTAACTAACGTGTTTTTGTTGGGCATCTCTTGGCCATTTGCCATTGATTTGTTCCCCTTGTTGGAAGAGACACAGAAACCCAGCAGTCTTAACCCTCAGTGCACATGTGGCCATTCTCTGCACAGTCTACATGGTGGTCACTCCCCAGTCTCAGCCCTCAGTGCACATGTGGCCGCTCTCCATGCCCACTTCCATGAGCAGATGTAGATTCTGTTAATTACAGAAGGAACACCCTGTGTGTGCACATACCTGGCTTAGTCTTAGTCTTCTCTTTTGGATAGCTTTCTTGATGTTTTTCTCAGTGGGGATTGACAACACCATAGTGGCATGACCAGTGTTTATCCTGTCATGATGATGTAGACAATGCTAATAAGGCATTGGATAAGGCATGGGATAACTTTCCATGAGCTTACTGTAATCATTTCATCACTTATACGAGAGCACTGTGTGCAAAGGCAGAACACCCTGTGTTTCCTTCCTTTGCTGAGTGGGAGCATGTAAATAAATCCCATTTATCTCCCTTTAGACAGGTCAGGCTGTGAGGAAGGCGGGAAGGACATAGTGGAAATGTAGAGTGGCATATAGAAAATGGCCACAGAGCCTTGTGTAGTGGAAGGCTTTACAAATAAAAGACGAATTACAACTACTCTGATACTTCTCTTCACCCCCCGGCAGAATGGCTGTTATCAAGAAAGAAATGACAACATGCTCAATTATGTTACCTTAGAGGATATGGGGAATGAGGAGCCCTTAGTCACTGGTTTTGGGAATGTTAAATGGTGTGGCCACTATGGGAATCAGTGTGGAGGTTTCTTAAGAGACTAAAGTCTAGCCAGGCGGTGATAACACGCTAATCCCAGCAGAAGCAGGCAGATCTCTGAGTTCTGAGGACAGCCTGGTCTACAGAGCGAGTTCTAGGGCAGCCAGGGCCACACAGTGAGACCCTGTCTCAAAAAAAAATAAATAAAAATAAAAATAGTACTACCATATTGCTATCTGATGTGCTTACAGTCGTGACATAAAAGGGCTCCACATCCTACCATGGGTAGTTCACACATCCACGTTTGTCATGGCTCCTGTCAACAATAACCAGGAGAAAGAGAATCAGCCTAGCCTTCATCAACACACAAGTGGATAATAAAAATGTGGTACATGTGCAAATAGGATTTTACTCAGGAAAACAATGGCATTTCGGGAACATGGATGACATGGAGAATGGGAAGGGCACACTCGGTGGACGGGAAGGAGCAACCAGAAGAAAGCATGGCAGTGCCGTGATGAAACCTGTTGTTTTACATGCTGACACTAAACATGGGGTAGGGGGTTGGGTTTCAATAGTGTTTGTGGGTGCTGTGCCAGGTAGTGTATGTTCTTCCTCCAAAAGATCAGTACCTAAAGGTTGGCCTTTGTTTTCAACTAAGTGATACAGATGCTAACAGAGAACAAATTATAATTGCTGCATAGGGAAAAAGTAAAAGTAGGAAAGTCTCAGCTGCCAGCTCTGTCCCATTGTAGAGGTCATAGGTGCCTGAATGCTGACTTGGAACACTTTGAGTGACATTGGGAATATGTAAACATGTCGGTTGATAAATCTACGTTTCCTCAAGATGGGAAACCGGCTTTAACTGTCTTAGTTACCTGTTGTCTTATGGCCTGTTTGAAATTTTCCCCCAGATCTCTTACATGATCTCAGCATGGGCTCGAATGTGCAAAATCCTTGGGAAAGAATTCCAGCAGTACCTTCCCGTGGTTATGGGACCACTGATGAAGACTGCTTCAATTAAGCCTGAAGTAGCCCTTCTCGACAGTAAGTGCTTCTCTGGGCACAGCAGCGGCAGCATCACTGCTCCTTGTCTTCTCACAAGTTTGTCTTCTTACAGCCCAGGACATGGAGAACATGAGTGACGATGACGGCTGGGAATTTGTGAACCTCGGAGATCAGCAGAGTTTTGGTATTAAAACGGCAGGACTGGAAGAAAAGTCAACTGCTTGCCAGATGTTGGTATGATAATATCCTATTACTAGGCTTTGGGATCAGATCTTCCACCACACGGTCCAGGGTAGATCTCGGCCATCAGCCTCACAGCAAGCACCGTTACCCGGAGCCATCACCAGCCCGGGTGACGACATGTGTGCACGTCAGAATGTTTGTAGCAGAGGCTTTGGGAGTGGAGGGATTTTGTGGACTTTGTCTGTTTTGGGCAAGTCTCTAGTAGGTGGCTAAGAGCATTGTTGGAGTAAATGAGCACAAATGTGCTGGCGGCACTCAGAGAAAAGCTAAACTGGTCTGGTTTCAGTGTGTCGCAGCATCGCCAGAGTTACCTTTCTGAAACCCTGTAATGTGGACCTTGATTTCCTTTCTTTCAGGTTTGCTATGCTAAGGAATTAAAGGAAGGTTTTGTGGAATACACTGAACAGGTTGTCAAACTGATGGTCCCTCTGCTGAAATTTTATTTCCATGATGATATCCTTCAACGGTTGACTACAAAATATGTATGGTTGTAGTAAAACTGTAGTGTCTGCAGTCACCTGAATTGCTGTTCATTTGCTCTAACTTGGCTGTGTGTTCTTGGCTCTACATGTACCTTCATTTCTTGAAAAGCATGAAAGACAAAATGTTAACCATGCTATAGTCAGCCCTCTGTGGCCTTACTAAGAATTGTACAGACTGACATTTTATGAAGGAATGTCTACAGTATTTGTTGTATACCCGCTGATACATCTTTCTGAGAGAGACTCCTATAGTACTAATGTGGATAACACCTCTGCGATGTTTTCATCCTCAGGTTCTTCTTTGATAAGTATAATTAATACATGTGGGTATTTTGTTAATTTCCACACACATTGTTTCGTAAGTAGGTAATAGAAAACCAGACCAACCCTAAAGTCCTCTGTTCCTCAGACAGTATTATGTCGGCATTGGCCTTAAAGAGGTGAGCTCTGCCAGCAGATTCCTGGTGAGTCACACCAGAGGAGGAGGTAGAGTGTGTGTGCATTACCCAAAGGAGGCCAGAAAGTGGCGTCAGATCCTTAGAACTGGAGTTAACAAATGGTGTGAGCCACCATGTGGGTGCTGAGAATCAAACCTGAGTGATTTGGAAGCTAGTGATCTTAACCACTTAACCAGCCCCTAGAATATCTTTAACTTTTTTTTAGTATTTAAATCTTTACTTTATGTATATAAATGTTTTACCTGAATGAATATGTACATGTATGCTGGTGCCCATGGAGATCAGAAGAAATTATATTCCCCTGGAACTGGAGTTAGGGATGGTTAGAAACTACCACGTGGATTCGGGGTACTGAACCCCAGTCCTCTGCAAAAGCAACTCATACTTTATCAGCTGAGCCATCTCTCCAGCCCCTTGCTTCTAGAATTACCTCTTTTGGTTTGTTTTTGTTTTTGTTTTTCAAGACAGGGTTTCTCTGTGTAGCTTTGCGCCTTTCCTGTAACTCACTTTGGAGACCAGGCTGGCCTCGAACTCACAAAGATCCGCCTGGCTCTGCCTCCCAAGTGCTGGGATTAAAGGCGTGTGCCACCACCTCCCAGCTTTAAATGTGAACTCCCTTTCTTTTTTTTCTGTTTTTAATTTGAACTGAGGATCGAACCCAGGGCCTTGCACTTGCAAGGCAAGCGCTCTACCACTGAGCTAAATCCCCAACCCTAGAATTACTTTTAAGAAGAGGTTACCAAGGCTTTTTATTTTATAAATGATAATAGATAGGGAAGAGCCAAGTTGTAGATTGCATTGCATACACTACAGAGCAGAGTCATAGGAGGCCCTTCACTGTTACCAGACACACTGCTGTGCTGTGCAGGCAGGTCAGGGAGCCTTGGCTGTTTCTGTACCCACTTCCCCCTTTCCTGCTAACATAGTGTTCCATAGCATGTACGTGGAATGCTGGGATCCTCCAGAGGCCCCTTGGTGGTGCATTTCCTTAACGATGAAACGGGTCCGAGTGGCAGCAGCAGAGTCCATGCCTCTTCTGCTGGAGTGTGCACGTGTCCGGGGTCCTGAGTATCTCACACAGATGTGGCACTTCATGTGTGACGCTCTCATCAAGGCTATTGGCACGGAGCCTGATTCAGATGTCCTCTCGGAAATAATGCACTCTTTTGCGAAGGTGAATGTTTTCTCTGAATATCCCCCTCCTGTTTTATAAGGCGTGTTTATGTCATTCTCTGCTGACTAAATTAGGGAGATTTTCCCATATATTATAATAAACCAGTTTTTTTGCTGAAAATGTCAATTTTTTTGTTCTGAAATTTTGGTATAATTTTTGTTGTTTGGGAAGTTAGCTTTTGAGAAATACTGAGATTACACTAGAAGGACTGTTAGAGGTGGACGGAGAAATACAGACAGTTACGAGGAGTCCTTAATGGTTCTTGGGAAGTTGTAGCTTCGGTTGCATCAAGCAGTTGGTGTACATTCCTAGGTTCCCAGAAGAAAGTCTGATGCTTCTAACTGTAGATACTGTGCCATTTGTGTCTAGATCCTCCTGTGAACGCCTCTTTCCTTTTTCATCTGTTGGTATCAGAAGTAGATGGGTATGGTGGGAGGTGGATGATGTCTGTTCTGGCTCTGGATCCTCAGCCTGACACATACGATAGGTCCAAAAGGAGTTTTATCTCTGACGCCTCTGTTGGAAATGCTATCCCTCAAATACAGCTAAGTGTGCACTTACTCATTTGGTCTTTAGTCTTGGGGTGGTGACTGGTGGTCCTTTGTCTCACTTGCTCAGTGCATAGAAGTGATGGGGGATGGATGCCTGAACAGTGAACACTTCGAGGAGCTGGGAGGAATACTGAAGGCCAAGCTTGAAGAACACTTCAAAAATCAAGAGTTGCGGCAAGGTAAGCATTCAGGACTTCTTACTTCTGAACAAAGTCCTTGGCCTTTAGATGTGATCATTTAAAAACATTTGTTTGGTGTGTTTTAGTTAAAAGACAAGATGAAGACTATGATGAACAGGTTGAGGAATCACTACAAGATGAGGTAAATTATTCCCTTCTGAACTTCAATTAAATGACCATTTGCATCTTAACTATTTTTAAATGCTTCAGTTTCTAGTTACCCTCTAGTATCCTATTCTGATAGAATCTGTTATCATGGGCAAAGAATCTGGTATTTATAGAATAAGTCTTTTGAAATGAACTTTTTTCTTAAGTCTCTCACACATCAAATGCCATAGATTAAATACTTTTTGCTCACAACCACCGTTTGTATTATATTGGTGTTTTTCCTTGTCCAGTGGTTGGCTAGAGTGACTGCTGACAGTCGGGGGCAGTTGACACTAAGGCTCAGTGCATGGTAGGCAATCTTTCTGCCCCTGGATTGCTATCCCTATCCCTCTTACTTGGAAAGAAGGCTTTTATTTCCAGCAGTTGCCCACATTGGACTTGCACTTGGGATCCTCTTTATTCAGCTTCTGAACTGTTTGGGATCACAAGCCTGCCTGCACCACCAGCCTCAGCAGCTTTCTTTACCTTGTTTCTCAGTCATTTCATCCAGCCTGATTGTTAAGTTGGGCAGAGCCAGCATCTGCGGTGCGTGGTGCCTCTAGTGGGCTATGCTCCTGTGTACATGTGCTTCCATTGTACATGTACCTAGGCTTGCCTGCATGCACTGCTGCTGACTCCATGCCCTCACCAGCCTACTCAAACAGAAGTAAGTTCCCAGGCAGTAAGCGTAGCACTTGGCGTCTACGCCTCCTTTCCCGTGGTGGAGACTTAGTGTCAGCCCCCAAGGTCACTTCAACCTCCAGCTTCTCAATAGTCTTAACAGGGGAAACATTCATTTCCTGGATTTTATAGATGTTGCTGTTGATTCTCAAGCAGATAGCTTTATAACCCATGTGGCTACATGTTGTGTTTCTTTTTTAGGACGATAATGATGTTTATATTCTGACTAAAGTGTCAGATATTTTACATTCAATATTCAGTAGCTACAAAGAAAAGGTGTTGCCATGGTTTGAACAGCTGCTTCCATTGATTGTCAACCTGATTGTAAGTGTTAACCACCTATGAGCTCTTTTGAATAAATAGTTAACCTGGAACTCTCATTGCTGCACATAATGTCTTACACTTGTTAGAAATGGGCCTCAGAGGTGGAATTTGCATCATACTTTTTTAGTTATCCAGCTTAGTGCATTGCTCTGTATGTTTTCTATATCTTCTCAAGAAACAGAATGGTCTTTACTATGTACAGTCTGCAATAGTGGCCTGTGGTTAGTAAGTTTATCTACTTGATTTTTAAATAATCTTACAGAGATTACAATTTGGAACAGTTCACAAAGTAAGCACAAGTAGATGTCGCATACCTCTGCTCCCCCCCCACACGGCTTCTTATACATTAACAGCTACCATCAGGTAGTAGGGTGCAGGCTCCAGGACTATGCACATGCCTGGCAAACACTCTGCTGCGGGGCTCTATTGCCAGCCCCTCCTCCTCCTGCTCTCTCTCTCTCTCTTCCCCCCTCTCCCCCTGCACATGTCATTTTGTTATTCTACTTTGAGATGCAGTCTTACTAAGTAGCCCAGACTGGTGTGGAACTTGGAATCCTCTTGTTTCATCCTAAGAAGCTGGGACTATAGGCCTTTGCTGCCAGGCCCAGTTGAGAGTTACTCCTGGGTTCAAGTGATCCTCTTACCCTAGCCTCCTGGGTTGCTGGAATTACACAGGACTGTGTACTTGGATGCCTCCTCTACCACCTACCATTTTTGTTGTTTGTTGTTGTTTTGTTTTTCGAGACAGGGTTTCTCTGTAGCTTTGGAGCCTGTCCTGGACTAGCTCTGTAGACCAGGCTGGCCTCGAACTCACAGAGATCCGCCTGCCTCTGCCTCCCGAGTGCTGGGATTACAGGCGTGAGCCACCACCGCCCGGCTTTTTTTTTTTTTTTTTTTTTTTTCCTTACAAAGTAAATGTATGAACATCTCTGCCCTGTCAGTTCCTCCTGCAGTATGTGGTCATATTGTAGCACTCTAACAAAACATAAAAGTTCTGTACTGTGAAGTTACTTAAATGTATGTGTTCCTTCCAATGTTTTTATTGTAAGAAGTAGTTACTATGTTTCCATTTCTTGTATTAGATACATTCTGTAGGTAGATAGTTCACAATGAATTGTTTACAATTTTTGTACCAGTATTTAGTACTTAAATGGGAATCTCTTTTATAGTGTCCACATAGACCATGGCCAGACAGACAATGGGGATTGTGCATCTTCGATGATGTCATAGAACACTGTAGTCCAGCCTCATTTAAGTATGCAGAATATTTCTTAAGGCCAATGCTCCAGTATGTGTGTGACAACAGCCCAGAAGTCAGGCAAGCTGCGGCATATGGCCTTGGCGTCATGGCACAGTATGGTGGAGATAACTACCGCCCTTTCTGTACAGGTACTTATGTTCTGCTTTGTGCATTTCATTCCAGGCAGCCCTTTAGCCCAACCTTGTTCCCACCACACCTGGAAGCATTCTGTTCCAATTTCTGCTTTATTCTCCTCTGCCCACCCACCCCTATCTTGTTTTTAAATTTTATTCCCCTCTCCCGTCTATAGCAAAAACTGTACCATGAACAGAAGCATGTGGCACCCTTCCTTAAAGAGCTTCTGGGGGTAGAGGTTGGCAGTGCTAAAGTGTAAGCAGTGTGGCCTTGGGTGTAAGCAGTGAAAGTGCAGGGTGCAGGTGCGTGCAGGCTCTCAGTTGCAGCTCTGATGTTCCTGTCCATGCATAGTGTCCCTTCTATTACATGCAGCCCTGTAAGAGTAAAGCCAAGACCATAGGCTTCCTTACACTTGAGCAATTTGCAACTGGACCAGAGTTGGGGACATTTATGTTCATCTGCATCAACATGAAGTTTAGCTGACCTGTTTTTACTTGTTTGTTTTAGAAGCACTACCACTGCTTGTAAGAGTTATTCAGTCTGCAGATTCTAAGACCAAAGAAAATGTCAATGCTACAGAGAACTGCATCTCTGCAGTGGGGAAAATCATGAAGTTCAAGCCTGACTGTGTAAACGTTGAAGAAGTCTTACCACACTGGTTGTCTTGGCTTCCTCTGCATGAAGATAAAGAGGAAGCTGTCCAGACCTTCAGTTATCTGTGCGACCTGATTGAAAGGTATGCAAGCACAGAAATAAGGCTGGTGTTCTTTCTTTCCTTGGCACAGAAAGCTATGAGGTTGAACCTCACTTGTGGCCAGCGGTGGGTTGTGTATATTTGAAATAAATACTTGCTTGTAAGGCACATAAAGCTTGCCACACTTTAGCCCTTGTATGAAGATCTTAGAGTTCTTTGTAGGATCATGGTAGCAAATACTGTTTGAAGAAAGTTAATCAACTACTACATTTGCTATGGATCAAGAGTTGGTGGTAGCACATGATCAAAGCACTGAGGAAGTTGAGGAGCCAAGATGGCTGCAAGTTCAGGGCCATCCTTGCCTACACAGCAAAAGTCTCACAAAGGAAGTGGAGACCAACAGGTCTGCTGTAAGGGTTCACCAGGCAGGCGCTGTGGTCTGATACTGGGCTATGACTCACTTGCAGTTTTGTGCCCTGGGTGTGTAAGCTACAACAGCAGTGGCTTAGGAACGCGGCGTCCAGGCAGTTTCTTGACATCCCTCTTACCATGACTTCCATCTTGACTTCACTGTTAATTTCCAAGTAGAATTAGAGAGTTTGGTTCACTCGTCTACTACCCAGTAGAATTCCTAGAATCTTTTAGGATATTCCCTCATTCCTGCTTGATCAGCTTGATAAATACTGTTATGTCCCTACTGAGGTAGGTTTTCCTGAGGAGTTTGATAGTCACCCACAGATTGTACTGTCTTGTATCTGAAATATCGGTCCTCAGGCTGTTTGGTTTCTCCTTGGAAGTGACTACTGTCAGTGACTTCCACTCAAACTCTTGCCTGCCTGAAGTTTATCCCCTAGTTGACTCTTAAAACACCCACATGATCCTTTTGAAACTGTTTGGTGCAACAAATGTTATTCTTGGTAATGTCATGAGGTTTGTTCATTTGTTTTGGGGTTCTAGTGACCAGACCTAGGAGTCTCACTTGTGCTGGGCAAAATGCTCCATGGTTGAACCCTCTTTTTATTCTTTGAAACAGGATCTCACTAAATTGCCTAAACTGACCTTGACAGTCCTCAGCCTCTTTGCTAGGCTTACAGACTTGAGACCAAGATTGTCTTGGTTGCCGGGCGGTGGTGGCGCATGCCTTTAATCCATCCCAGCACTCGGAAGGTAGAGCCAGGCGGATCTCTGTGAGTTCTAGGACAGCCTGGTCAACAAAGCGAGATCTAGGACAGGCACCAAAAAACTACACAGAGAAACCCTGTCTCAAAAAATCAAAAACAAAATAAACAAAAAAAAGACTCTCTTGGGACTTGTTTGTTGCTGTTTTATTTTTGACACACTGCTGATTGTTCTAACACAGAGCACTTAGTGCTCTTGTCTGGCCCTCCAAAGAACTCTGAAAGAGAAGCCGAGTGTTTCCCCAGTTACATAGAGAGGCTGCAGGCCTACTGAGTCAGACCAGCTGGCTCTTCTTACTGAACCATAAAGGACACTTACTTGGTCTTAATGACCATGTAACTATTGTGTAGAGAACAGCAGAGGGAAGTGTGATCATGAGGAATTCCTCTCACAAATTTTATTTATAAAGGTTTTTGATTTTCTTTTGTCAGTAATCACCCAATTGTTCTTGGCCCAAACAATACCAACCTACCCAAAATATTCAGCATAATTGCGGAAGGAGAAATGCATGAGGCTATTAAACATGAAGACCCCTGTGCCAAACGCCTGGCCAATGTAGTTCGCCAAGTACAGGTAAGCTAGTTTGGTTGAACTGGAGAGGGGATAAGTAAATCAGAGTCGGGGGCTCTGCTGGCTTTTAATCTACATTAGGAACTAACATTTAATGAGTTGTGGAAATTGTATTTTTAAATCAGGAAGCTTTGAAATGAGTTATTAATTTGTTCTCACTGTCAGAGGCATAGTCTTCATCTTCAACTTGAGCATATTATGTCCTAGTATTTAGCAGATGGTCATTCTTTTCAGAATATCTGAAGGAAAGAAAGATGCAGTGTAATAATGTTGTCAGAACAAATATATATATATATATATATATATGACTTACTTTGACTTCATGTAGTATATAAGTTGATCTAAGGTGCCAGCTAATGGGATAATTTTATTGATTTAGAAGCAAAGAAAATTTTCTGTAAATAAAATGAGCTTTGAAGAAATGAACAGATTTCTTGGTTTTACAATAATCATCAAGTTAAGCTCTAGAGTGCCTAGGCACTATTGTAGTCTGTGCATGCTGTTTACTAAAACACTTGAAGTGATGACTGTCTAAAATGTATGTGCTTTCTCCCTAGACTTCTGGAGGATTGTGGACTGAATGCATAGCACAACTCAGTCCGGAGCAGCAGGCAGCCATACAGGAACTCCTGAACTCTGCCTGACGGGCCTTAATACCACCTGCCAGAAAACTAACTCCAAATAAACGCTTACCCTTTGTTTAGGTTTCTTGGTTTTGTTTTTGAGCAAGAGAGCAGTAGTGTTGTGTGTAGGCCATTCTTCTGGAGCCGCGCACACAGGAAAAGCGGGCCTGTGTGCAAAGTGGACTACCGTGGATCTCATCTGACCCACAGAGGAGGTCCATGTAAGCCCATGGTAGCACTGCAGAGTATTTTTCTATTGCTGTGTCCCACCGTGCGAAGGGAACGAGGAAACCATTACTTTCCTCAGTAGACCTACAGAAACTTACGGAAACCCAGATCAGTTAATCCACATAGATGTGTGTTAAACAGACTGGGAGACAACCTAGTGTTCATTCTATAAGGTGGAGTGAGATCTGTGTGGGGTAGAAAGAAGCCTTTACCCAGGCAACCAGCCGAAAACAGCTGATGACAAGCAAGGCTGAGGCTGTCACTTGATGTCACTGTTGGTTCTTCCCCCCCAGAGGGCTTATGCAGTGACTCGGTGTGGAGGCTGTCCCACCTCGGCCCTTGAATGTGAAGTGTCGTTGGCATGTCTGCAGTGGTCTCGTTCACTCCTCAATAAACAGCATTGAAATACAAAGAGGCTTGTGTAAAACTTAGTACTGTCTGCCTGTGGTTCCTTTCATGTTTTCATATAGAGTGATCTGATATTTTTTAAGGTGATAGTTGTGGCTCTGAATGTTTTACCTCCACATTTCCTCTCTGCAGTACAGCCTTGAAAGCCTGTCTTGTCTTTCAGTCTTCACGGTAACTTAAGCTCACGTATGTGACTCTTCTGTTCACAACTGGTATTCTTAAGGTTTGCAAATTCAACCAGCTTTTTAAAAACCAGGATTGTTCTTAGATCAACAAGATTTTGGCTTAGTATTTTCATTGCAGATTGTAATTGCTTTAGAGCCACACACAGCATTTGAATTTTTTAATTTTACAGGTATTATGGCTAAAATTATTTACTGAAAATTTCAGTAAAATGCGTGAATTTTTTTTTCTTTATGTATTAATCTCAGAATAGTAACTGACTAGCTGTTGTTTCTTTAAATAATTTTCTAAGGGATCTTAATAGATTTCTGTTGAAACCTCAGTGTTAACATTTTCATGGTTTGTACTAAATTTAACTGTGATAAAAAAATGAGTTTTATGCATAAATCAGAATTTAAAATTAAACAGTTCTTTCCTTAAATGATTTGCATTACTTCATTAAAACAAAATTTGGAATTAAATGGAAGGTAAAATGGAGTCTATTTAGACAGCTAACTGGTTAGTTAGCACGTGTCCTTAGACTATATGTTCAGCTTCTAACTACAGCATGGTTAGTCTGGATACTTGGGGATCTGGCAGAAAATTAGTCAGTGCTTCCAGCGGGTGCTCTGGGCCTCTTGGAGCTTGGTACTGTGTTCCCTGGGGAGGAAAGCAGGCACCAATATACAGCACCTCTGCTGCAGCCTGAAGCAGGACCGGGTGCTGGTGCCCAGTGCAGTGTGAATTGGGCTTTTGTTTAGAGTGCTCCTGCACTCTCAGAGAAGCTCATGAGAAACATGGCCCACCTGCCAAGCGGAGGTGGTAGTGTGGTCAGGAGATGTTTGGAGAGAGCTAGTGTTTGCACTGGGCTAAGTACTTGTGAGAACAGGTTCCTTCGCATCAAGTACTAGTGGTGGGGTCACTAAGCACTAGCAAGGCCCTGAGAAGCGCATTGGTGATACACATGCCGACTGGCACGCGCAAGACTGGCATTGAATTGAGGTGGGGACAGGTGCCAGGGACCTCTGTCTACACACGAAGCACAGCCAACTTAAGATGCCCAGTAACTAGGTTCTTTATGTTATCTGGATACACACTTGGATGGGGGAATTCAGGATTTTTCTGTCT
Source organism: Onychomys torridus (assembly GCF_903995425.1). Lineage (NCBI taxonomy): Eukaryota > Metazoa > Chordata > Mammalia > Rodentia > Cricetidae > Onychomys > Onychomys torridus. The sequence goes on from NC_050451.1 coordinate 108,815,669, forward strand.
GCACCATTCTAAGTGGCCTTGCATGCCAGTGAGTGATACATTTTATGAATTCAAACTTTTGGAGGGAGTAACTGTATGGCTCCACCATTTCTGAAAATTTTGTAACTGCACACTCAGCATAACTCAATTTTTGAGTATTTTTAATGCTGTAAATTAGAAGTAAAACTCTCAGTGGTAACTGGATACTCTGTAATGCGAGGCACCTTTATCACAGCTCAGGTTGTAGCTTGGTTTAGCAAATGGCAGTAAGTAAATAAATATTCTTGATGCAACTTGTCTCTTAATAAATGGGGGGGGGTGCACAATTGATAAGCATTTATTTATAATAACTAAGCATTTAAGCAATTCAAAAGGCTAAGTAGCCAACTAAATGTTTCCCTCAGTTAGCCCTACCTCATCTGCCTAGATTATTGTTGCATCCATTTCCTCTCTTTGTCTTTATGGGACTTGTTTGCTTTGTTTTGTGCATGAGTGCTAGCCTGCTGTCTAAGTCCGAGTACTCTGCCTGCAGTCCTGAGGAGGTCGGAAGAGGGCGTCAGAACCCCAGGAACTGGAGTTGTGAGTGCTGGGAACTAAATTCCCGTGCTCTTAACTACTGAGCTACTACTACTCAAGCTCTTAATAGAGTTTTGACTAGTTTTAATTACTATTTTGATACATTTATGAACATGCATGTTCTATGGTGTCATATGGTCAGGACAAGTTTTAATTATTTTAGGACATTAATATTGCATGGAGGTCAAAGGACAATTACTAGAGTTGACTCTCCTTCCACTGTTTTAAGTTCTAGGGCTCGCTCAGACTGTCAGGCTTGGCAGCAAGCACATTTACTCAGTGAGCCATCTTGCCAGCCCCTAAGACTATGGGTTCAGGGGAAGCGGCTCAGCTGATTGAGTGCTTGTCTGGTATGCATGAATCCTGGCTTCAGTCCCCAGCACTGTAAACAGGTGTGTTTCGGCATGCCCGCAATCAGGATCAGAAATTTAAGGTCGGCCTGGCGGTGGTGGTGCACGCCTTTAATCCCAGCACTCAGGAGGCAGAGCCAGGCGGATCTCTGTGAGTTCAGGGCCAGCCTGGGCTACCAAGTGAGTTCTAGAAAAGGCGCAAAGCTACACAGAGAAACCCTGTCTCGGGGGGAAAAAAAAGAAATTTAAGGTCATCTCTGGCTACATAGCAAATTGGAAGCTAGCCTGAGCAACTTGAGATCCTGTCTCAGAAATTAAAATGGAGCACCGTGAAACCCATACTCAAAGGCAGGCGCTACAGCCTGTGACGCTTGTCCAGCAAGAAAGACGCCCTGGGTTCAATCTTCAGTGAAAGGAAGGCTTTTCTGAGCAAGATGTGTCACAAGTCACAGTTTCACAGTTGATAGCTGTTGCATATCTCAGTGGTAAGGTGCTTGGCGAGCACATACAAGGCCCTGGGTGCATTCCCAGTATCAGAAAAAGGAAAAGGGTCCTTTCTTGAAAAACAGGCCTTCCGAATGGTGTCCATGAACTGTTCTCATAGGAAAAGGTTGCCACAATCCATGCAGGAAAAACCAGACGCCGCCTACATTGCAAGTGTCTGAAGAAGACAGTGAAGAGCTAGCAGGAAATGGACGTCAACACTGAGAGGAGGTGCTCTGTACGGAGCAGTGACTGGCCTGGACCGCAGGAGAAGGGTCCTAGGCATGTTTGATAGAAGGTTCTGCTAGGTGCCACAGCTTGCTTCCGCTTCACAAGGGATACAGAACTAAGCTGGAAGTCAAAGCCTGTCCATTTAACCCACGGGAAGCTGAGTGGCCTGCAGCCATCCCTGGTGGCCTGCCGAGCTCCCCTGAAGGGTAAAGCCCATGAAGTCCAGCAGAAGAGTGCAAAGCAAGAGCAGACACAAGTGGGGTCCTGGCTGCCTCAAAGTCCCCGTAACTGACTGCAGATGGAGAGCTCCACTCCCAGGGCCTCTCTGCTGCTCCCCAAATTGCCTAGACCTGTTGCTTTAGCAGCACCCCACCATAGCCACACTTCCTTCTGTGAGGTCCAGAACAGTGGCAGTACATAGTTCTCTTCCGCCAAGGCCTCCAAAGGTTTCCTGATTTGTGTGTTCCAGGCTGTTGGTGGGAATTGGGTACTAGCAGTGATTATCTTGGTGACGACAGTTAACACCCCTGTCCTGGGGCCAAGGCCCAATGAATCATTTCTAGATACCAACCAGCAAGGACCTGGGATGTAGTGTGGTGGTAGACTGCTTTCTTAGCATATGGGAAGCCCTACGTTTGATCAACACCATGGAGAACTTAGGGACCCCTACTGAAAAGTTCGCTGTCATTTCTAAAAAGATCCAGCTTAATTTCTTCAGATCCGGTAATGTAAAGGGTGGAAAGAATGATTCTTCAATCCTAATGACAGAGAACATGGGTGCTAGATTATAGTGGACAGGGTTTCTCTGCAATAGCCCTGGCTGTCGAGGGACTCACTCTGTAGATCAAACTGGCTTCAGATCTGCTAGGATGGGTGCTTAGATGGATCAGATAGTCTCCATAGCTTTAATGCCTTACTGGTGTGGCTGTTTTGCTTATTTTCACTGAATGGGCCACTGGGAACTCAGTTCACAATTCACAGGCTTAGAAAACATTCAATGAAAAGTCTGTACTGCTCCTGTTCTGAATGAAAAACCTTTCAGACTTGATCCAAACAAGCACATTTGCTTGATTTCATTCACAACCCTCTCTAGAAGGAAATAGGCATTCTTGTAAGTATCCATGTCTTTCTGATGGTGAGGATTCAGGCAGGGAAGCACTCTGAGCAGTGAACATCCTCTACTTAACTCAGCCTAGATTGGCTAGCCATTTAAGTCAAGAGTGAATATCTTCCCCATTTGACCCTCTAAAGTGTCTACTGTATTGTGGCATCCTTGCAGGAAGTTGGTAGTAGCAACCCAACACAACTGGAAATAAATTCCCATAAGGAAAGATTAACCTGTGTGCCATGGGTTAAACCCAGAGCCTTACACATGCCAGGTAAGTGTTTGCCTGAGTTTTTTTATTACATGGATTGGATGCACAGATCTGAGCATGTATGCCAAATGTGAGTATAGAGAAGAGAGGACAAGTGGGACCAAGGAATCAAACTCAGTGTCAAGCTTGACAACAAACACATGCCCTGAACCCATGTTTTATTTCCATTAAGAGACGCCATGAACAAGTTTTGTTTTGTTTTGTTTTGTTTTTGTTTTTTTTGTTCTTTTTTTTGGAGGTGGTGGTGGGGGGGATAAACATGGTTTATTTGAAAGACAGCCCCTGACCACACATGTAGCTGGAGAGTTTCTCTCCAGGTCCCGCCAAGCCCCGTGCAGTCCTGCAGCCCACTTATAAAATAATCACTCAGACGCTTATATTATAAACTGTATAGCCATGGCAGGCTGCTTGCTATCTGTTCTTATATCTTTAATTAACCTGTTTCTATAAATCTATACCTTGCATTGTGGCTCGTGGCTTACCAGTCGGTATCTTACATCATGCTTCTCATGGCAGCTGGCAGCATCCCCTGCCTCAGCCTTCCACCTCCCAGCATTCTCCTTGTCCCACCTACACTGTCCTTCCTGCCTGGCTACTGGCCAATCAGTGTTTTATCAATCAATCATAGCAACATATATTTACAGCACACAGGATGCAGTCTCAGGACAACTGCAGACAGCTTGTCAACTTCCTGATTTTCTTTAACATATAGGGGGTCGGGCAGACTATCGCACCCAGGCATCCCGCAAAGTAGGCAGGTCGCCTTAGGGGGCAACCTTTACCCACTCAAAAATTCTTCTCACATTAGCAATGAGGACTCAGGCATCACCCCGAATTGTTAGTTTCCTTACTCATAAATTTAAGGCATGACCAAGTTGAAGCATTTAACTGGACGCTTGCTTACAGTTTCAGAGTTTTGTGGTGGTGGTGTTACTGTTTTCAGTTTCCAGTCTCTTTCATCTTCATGGCAGTGTGCAGGCAAACATGGTGCTGGAACAGTAGCTGGGAGCTTTACCTCCTGATCCTCAGAAGAGAGAGACTAGGCCTGATGTGGGCTTTTGAAATATCAAAGCCCACCCCTAGTGACACTTCCAGCAAGGCCATACCACCTAATACTTTTAATCCCTCCTGAACAGTTCTGCTCCCTGGTAACCAGACATTCAAAATATATGAGTCTATAGGGGCCATTCTCATTCAAACTATCACGTTCCACTCCCTGATCCCCTGTGGCCACATCATAATGCAAAAATGCATTCAGTCCAACTTCAAAAGTCCCGGGACTCTATAGCAGTTTCAACACTATTTAAAAGTTCAAAGTCTCTCCTGAGACTCATGGCAATCTCTTAACTATAATTCCCTGTAAAATAACAATCAAAAAGCAGATCAAATACTTCCAGCATATAATGGCACAAGATATACATTACTATTCCAAAAGGAGGAAGGGAGGAAAATACTGGACCAAAAGCAAGAATTAAAACTCAGCAGGGCAAACTCCAAACTCAGCATCTCTATGTCTGATGTCAAAGTGTTCTTCAGATTTCCAAATCCTGTTGCCTGCAACACACTTCTCTTAGGCTGGTTCCCACTTGTTAGCAGCCTGGCGGGTATCCTACGACTCTGGCATCTCCAACATCTCAGGTTTCCAATGCAATCCAGGCTTCACCTTCACAGCTTTGTACAATGACCTCTCTGGACCTTCATGCAGGGACTGTTCTACCAAATGCCTGTCCTTGGTGACTTTCATTAACAACAGAGGAAGTCTGCACAACCCCTTTCCTCTCTCATTGACTCTTAGGGTAGAGAGAGAGCCATGTAGCCAAAGCTGCCAAGTTCTTCTCCTTGCTGGGGCTGTAACCTGGGCCCCTCCTTGCACTGCATTTCATAAGCCTTATGTTTTTGCTGATTTTCTTCACTACCTAAGCTTTCCTTTCATTGCTTTTCACAGTGTGGAGGCTTAGCTGGGCAGTCTTTCTCTGAGACCACTCCCTTTATTCCATTTAGCATCAGGCTTTAACAGCACTTAGCACCATTACACCACCTGCTCCTTTTCTCCTCAAATTGTATGTTTTATATTTCTTCCTGTCTCCCTTGACCCTTCTCATATACCTGCAGAAAAGTCATCTCTAGTAACCACACAACACAATCAGTGCTAGACTGTCTCAGAATCTCTGCCAACACCATTAATCTAAAATTTCCCAACCTCACCTCAGGCAGATTTTTAGGGCAATAGTAAAAAGTAGCCATTCTTTTCCAAAATATAACAGGATGGTCTCTAGGCCAGCTGCTAATATTCTCCCCCTCTTAAGTTTCTTGAGTTGGGCCACCCACAGCTCACATGGTCCTCAGCACCACTGCCTGTGCTCCAGTTACTAGGATGGACCACTAAGCCCTGCTTAAATCATTCAACTGCTTTTCTGGTCCAAAGTTCCAAAGTCTTCCATAGTCCTCCAACAAATAGCATAGTCAGGCCCAGCACAGCAATATGCCACTCTCTGGTGCCAACTTCTGTCTTAGAGTTCTGTTGCCATAAAAAGACACCATGACCAAGGCAACTCTTACCAAGGAAATTGTTTAATTGGGGGCTTGCTTACAGTTTCGGAGGCTCAGTCCATTATCATCACGGCGGGAGATATGCGGACATGCAGGCAGACATGGTGCTGGAGAGGTAGCTGAGAGCTCTATATCCTGATCAGGCAGAGAGAGAGACGGGGCCTGGTGTGGCTTTTGAAACCTCAGCAACCACCTTACTCCAATGAGGCTACACTTGCTCAAATATCTTTTCCATCCTTCTCAATAGTTCCAGTCCCTGGTGAGTAAGTATTCACATATGTGAGCTGATGGGGGTGGTTCATTATTTGCCCCTCTCCACAATACTCATAGTAAAAAAGCAGTCAGGGTGTGATGAAAATGTCACTGCAATATACACCCATACCAAAGCACTGCTCTGCACCCCAGAAAGGAACACAATTACATGGTAGCTTAGAGGTAAAAATAGCAGAATAAATGTCGGTGGATTGGTTTTTAAAAATTATAATGTAAAGTTATAGTTCTGGAGGTGAAACAAACATTGTGCATATGGAAAAAACTAGCTTTAAACCTGCCCAGCTACTAGGGAAGTAGAGGCAGGAGAATTAGAAATCCAAGTCCTGCCTGGACAACTCAGTGAGTGGACAGAAGATGGAATCATTCACTTTGCCTGAGTGGCACAAAAATCAGGAAGTCAGTTACCTCCCCTCCCAGGTTGCCTTTTTAGATTTGGATTTTTTGTTTGTTTTGTCTTGAAACAGTTGCATGGAGCCTAGGCAGGTCTCAAATTCCAAAATGACTATGTAGCTGAGGCTGGCCTTGAATTCCTGATCCTTCTGCCTCCAAGTGCTAGGATGACAGGCATGGCTGCTCTCCAGACCTGTGCTCCTTACCTCACTTGAGTTCTCACAGGGCCTTGCAGATGAAATGTCCCCCACTTTCTGGGAGCAAGCAGGAAGGAGTCTCAATCTAACTGAAAATTTTAGTATCTAGTCAGTTGAAACTCAACAAATTCAGCAGAGAGGTTGGTGGTAAATACAATAAAATAATAGAACTTGCCATTTATATTATGGTTACCCTTCTTGATTGTGTTTTTTAAAAATATGTGTGTGGATGAGTGTATACGTGGGATACGTATACATGAATGCAGAGCCCACAGAAGCCAGAAGAGGGCATCACATCTCTTGGAGCTAGGGTTGGAGGCTGTTATGAGCTGCGCAATGTGAGTACTGGGAATGAACTCAGGTCCTCTACAAAAATAGTAAATGCTCTTAATGTATAATTTGATTTCTCTTTATGAAGTATTCTCAAATCAAAATGGTGACCAGCCACATCCAACAGAAGACTTTTACAGTTCATATTTCTTTTTTATTCGTTAAAACTGCCAATATGCCATGTGGTGGTACACATACTTTTAATCCCAGCACTCGGGAGGCAGAGGCAGACAGATCTCTGTGAGTTCAAGAGAGGCCAGTCTGGTCTACAGAGCTAGTTCTAAGACAACCAGAGCTATACAGAGAGACTCTGTCTCAAAAAAACAATAAATAAATAAATAAATCTGCTGATATTATAGGGTTTTTTTAATCAATAAAATATATAACTGAGTAGATTGTTTTTTTCTACAAAATTATAGTATAAACTCACTGAACTTTTTATCTTATTGTTGATAAACCTTACAGGTGCACAATTTGTAAAATAAATACCTTAAATCTCAAACAAGAATTTGCATGTTGTTCTTATCCAGGGGCCATGCTGATCTCTCTTGGTCCAAATTTGTGTATGTACAGCTGAAATCAACAGTGTGGGATTTAAAACCTGAGAATTATGTCTTAAGTAAAGATTTTTGCTCCTCCCTATTAATTTGTATGCAAAGTATTTTTAATGTGTATTTAAGGATTCAAACGTCCTCAAATAATTTTGTTTTTGTTTTTTGTTTTGTTTTTCAGTTATGTGTATGTGTCTAGGGGTTTGTGCATGTGAGTGCAGTGCTTACAGAGGCCAAAAGAGAGCATCAGATATGGGGTTATAGGTGATTGTGAATCACCCAATGTGGGTGTGTGGGTGCTGGGAACGCAACTCAGTTTCTCTGAGGAGCAAGCACTCGACCACAGAGCCATTTCCCCAGCCCCACCCCAGATAATCTTACTGGGACACAAATAGCCACCCCCACAGCAAGCATGAAGAAGGTTGTGGGGGTTTAAAAGAAAATGGCCACACCAAAGGAAATGGCACCACTAGAAGGTGTGGCCTTGTTGGGGAGTGTGTCACTGTGGAGGTGGGCTTTGAAGACACATATATGCTCAAGCTATGCCCAGTATTTTAGACCACTTCCTGTTGCCTGTGAGTCGAGATGTAAGAGCTCTCAGCTTCTCCAGCACCAGTCTGCCTGCATGCTGCCTTGCTTCCCACCATGATGATAAATCTCTGAAACTGTAAGCCAGTCCCAATTAAATGTTTTCCTTTTATAAGAGTTGCCAGGGTTGGGGATTTAGCTCAGTGGTAGAGCGCTTGCCTAGCAAGCACAAGGCCCTGGGTTCAATCCTCAGCTCAAAAAAAAAAAAAAAAAAAAAAAGTTGCTATGGTCATGGTGTCTTTTCACAGAAACAGAAACCTAAGACAAATGTTGCTGAAGTTTTTTAAGTGGTGAATAGTCACAATTGTTTACATTATGAGCTCTTAGGTGTGGTTTTAAGATGCTATTTGGGCTTTTTACATTTTTGTTAATGGAGAAAAGCTTTGAAAACCTTGAGAGGGCAGTAGAGGAACATCACTGCTTTAAGAAGCGTGGGAACAATGACACTTAGAATGTTGCCACTTTGGAAAAAACAACAATACTAACTCATGCTAAGGCTGTTTATGAAAAATCTATTACTGATTATATTGAAATCCTTCAAAGCTGAAGCCTGCTCCTCAGTCATCAAGTATGCTAGAGCAAGTCCGAGTGAGGGGTCCCAGATGGCTCAGCAGGTAAGAGCTCACACTGCTCTTGCTGAGGACCAGAGTTCAGTTCCCAGCACCCATGTCAGGCAGTGAGCTGCACGTGACTGCAGCTCCAGGAGATCTGATGTCTTCTGGCTTCTAAGGGCACCTGCACGCATGTCCACATACCCACGTCCACATACCCCCCCCACACACACATCATTAAAAATAGATCTTTTTAAGTGTTTTGAAGTGATGTGGGAAAGCTTGGGGTGTGTTTGAAAGCAGCAGGGCCTTTCTCGGCTTGGTGAGCCCAGCTTGGTGGGTTAGGACTGTGGAAACTCCACAGCCGTCAAGGTTGCTCTGAATCAGTCTCACACTCAAAGATTAAATTCCCAGGACCTCAGAGGGTGTTAGGAGGTTTGTTACAGACGGAATGGGTAGGAATGGGAGTGCAGAGGGCAGAGCTCCTGTATAGCAGGGGTGGGTCCCAGAAAATAGGGCAACACTGAACTGTTCATCTTGGGGCTTTTAAAGGGGTATATGGCAGAAACAGGTAAGGCATGGGAGGCATATGCCAGGTTGGCCCAACCACAAGGTGTCCCCTGCCTCCTCTCAGTTTCTGTCACATCCTCACTTAGAGCTCCCAGGCAAGACTGAGAGATAACACGGAACCAGAACTCTGTCTGGCATCCCTGGCCTCCAGCAAGGGCGTTCTCAGAACTGCTGCTTTGGGCTTCCTGCCTGTCTCACCAGTTTCTAGTTCCTGTTCTCACCAAAAGAATGGAGAGACAAGAAATGCAGGTTATCATGGACTTTGATTGATCCTAGCATTGAGGGTGCCGAGGCAGGAGAAGCGCTGTGAGTTTGAGGCTAGCCTGGCTACAGAGCGAGAAACTAGAACCCCAAGGGCAAAGAGGACAGTTAGAGACTGTCACTTGGGGCTCTTCAGGTGTTCAGGCCATACCTTGCCCAGAGTGACTGTTTTACAAGCGGCATCTGGCTCTGTTCTGGGTGCAGATGCAGAGCCAGATGACACCAGCATCACCCATGGGAGCAGGTGGCTAACTTACGGCTCAGAGTAAAAAGGTGTTGCCTGTAAACTGCTCTAGCATGCTAGGAACATGTCACTGGCATAGGAAGAATACAACACCCTGGACCCCATAAAGCAAAAGACATCTAACACCGCATAGTAACCTGCCATCTAGCTACTTGGTTTGTGTTTCAAGGGACGAACAGAGAACATATAATTGTTCCTAGGATTCAGTTCACCATGGTCCCCACTTGTGATGATATATTATGTACCCTAATAAACTTTGCCTGAAGATCAGAGAACAGAACAAGCCATTAGATTAAACATAGATGCCAGGCAGTGGTGGCACACACCTTTAATCCTAGTACTCGGGAGGCAGAGATCTGTCGGATCTCTGTGAGTTCAAAGCTACCCTGGAGGAGTGCTCCCAAGGAATTCATACAGTCGTCAGAATTGTAACAATGACCTTTCCCCTAGTTCAGGGTCTGGTACATAGAACTGACTTGACTCTGTGACACAGAAGTGCTGTGATGACCTAATGTTACTTGGTTGTTTTGTGTGTGTGTATGAGTGCTTTGCCTGCATATATGTCTGTGCACCATGTGGTGCCCACAGCAGCCAGAAGAGGACGTCAGATCCCCTGGAGCTTCAGGCAGCTGTGAGTCACCTCCTATGGGTGCTGGGAACAACCCAGGTCCTCTGCAAAAGCAGCAAAGCTCTTAACCACTAAGCTGCTCCACCCCCACCCTCTATTGTCGCCTTTAAAGCAATGTGTAACTCTCATCAGAATTTTGGTCTGGAGTGGTATGGTTAAGCAAAGAAGTAAGAGGAATTAGGAAAAAATCATGAGGGTTCTAGAAGCAAAACAGTAACAAAATACTAGAAAGTTCAAAGAAACCATCAAAGAGAAATATTAGACAATGTAAACAATGTCACTCCTCTAAAATGTAAGTCAGGCTAGCTCCATCTGTTGAACACATCTCTTGTTTTGTTTTGAGACAGGGTCTCACTCTAGCCAAGGCTCGTGTAGGGAAAAGGGCTGACTAGAGAAACCCCCCGACCCTGGAGCCCAGAATTAGGGAAGGGTGGCTCAGGTAAAGCCAGTGAGAGAAACACAGTCTAGCTCAGATCAGAGCCATCTCTGCCCCTGTCCAACTGACTTGTGAAACCAACCAATCACAGAGCAGGACAGCAGAATCCTGGCCCTAGGGCCCAGGGCCAGGGAAAGAAGCACAACCTGTGTTTGGGACCTGAGCCAGAGAAATGAACACTTCATCCCCAAACCTAGAACCCAGGAAATATGCCCTGACTCTGAAACTAGTATCAAAATAACACTCTTGGCCCCTAGAATCAGAGTCAATGAAAGAAATGTGCCCTGGCCTCAGAGGTCGTGTCAAAAAGCCAAGAAAGGCCAGTGAAAGAAACACAGTTTGGCACTGAAATTAGGGCCATCTCTGCCCCTTGCTCACAAAACTGGCCAATCCCTGGGCAGAAAATAAACTAACCAATCACAGTTGACTCCGCCCCCTAGACATCCTATATAAACTGCCCTGCCCAGTCAGTTGTGAGCTGTTCTCTCCACCCTGGTAGAGGCAGCTACTCTCCTGGACTCCTCCTTCCCAAATAAACCTCTTTCTCAAATGAGTATTGGGTGAAGACCTTCATTGACTGGTGCACAGAAGAACCTTGCTGGGATGTCCCATAGTGGACTGAGCAAGGGGGAGCTGAGCAGAGAAGCCTTGCTGGGATGTCCCATAGTGGACTGAGCGAGAAAGAGCTGGTAACACTGAGCCAGAGACTGTGGCTCTCCAGGAGAGGAGCAGGATTGCTGTGTCCTGTGGGGAGACCATCCCCCATCACACCAGGTGACTTTCCCAAAGAGTCAGGATACCCTTCCTTGCTGAAGCAATTCCAGGCCTGACTTTCTTGAGAAGTCAGAAAGCCTTCCTTTCCAAGGTTGGGCTGTTTCTTTGCAGTCCCAGCCATCAGAGCTGTGCTAAACAGCTTCAGGTGTCCGGGACACCTTCAGGGCAGAGCTCTTGTTCCAAGTAGCTCGAGGTGTCCGGAATACCTCGCCCTCTAGGGCTGAACTGTCTCCTTGCAGTTTCAGCCATCAATTGACTAACATTTGGTGCCGAAACCCAGGACACCGAACCCAGAGGTTTTGCAGTTTACTTACAGCTAGTCCCCCTTCATGAGCCTCCCAAGTAGAGGTGTGAGGCACACCCAGCTTGGACACGGTTCTGAAAAGGAATCATGTGCCATCTGGTGTTAGGGTTTCACATTGTTAGAAATCTAACATATACCTGTTAAAAAAAAATCATAGCCTTTCTGACAAAAATGTGAGATGTTGACATAACGCTGGACTTAGAGTCTCTCCTGCCATGTGCACAATTGGAACACATTCACTTCTCCTGCACAAGGCACAGAATACGAACTCTCAACCTGCTGCTTCCTGGGTAACTGTGTGTGCTGAAATGTATGGTGGCCAACAAGATGATCCCATGAGTGAACATGGAAATTTCCCTCCCACAGCATGAGCATCTCTGTTCCCACCACCCAGAGGTTATATACAAAACATCAAAAAAATGAAGGGGGGTGACATCCATATATACACTCTAGGATGTGGGTGCCACCTCTTTCCTCTCCTTTTCTGGTTCTTTCTAGCCATTTTAACTGCAACTGCCAACTCTTTGGTTACGGGGAGGTTGTGTATCAGTCAGCCTACAGATAAGGAGTTAAAAGTTGTCTGATAGCACTCTGGCAGCCATCTTAGGTCCATCCAGTTTGGCCAGCCTGCTGCAGCTGGACTGCTGACCTACAGATGCCCTAGCCTCAAAGTTACAATTAGAGCAGGATGGAGAGTCAGTGAGGCAGCAGAGTTCCAAACACAGCCAACCCCAAGACCAGGAAGACATTCTGTCAAAGGATCCTTGAGTATTGCTCTGCTTAAAGCAGTATAGAAGGGGGGGAAAATGGGGTGTGAGAATGAAACCTCTCACCATGGACATAGTTTGCCTGTCCTGCTGACTGAGAGTCAAGAAATTTGAAGAGACTCTGACTCTAAAATGATGATGATGATGGTCTGGTAATGGTGATGTTGATGACGGTGATGATGATGATGGTGATGAAGATGATGATGGTGATAATGATGATGATTGTAGTGATGATGATGGTGATAATGATAATGGTAATGATGATGGTGTTGATGGTGGTGGTAATGGTAATGATGATGGTGATGATGGTGATAGTGGTCATGATGATGATGATGATGATGATGATGATGATGGAGCTAGGCATGGTAGTTCATGCCTATAATTCTAGCACTTAGGAAACTAAGGCTAGAAGATTGCTGTGAGTTTGAGTTCAACCTGGACTACATCGTGAGTTCTAGGCTAGCCCGGGCTACAGAGTATGACCCTGTCACTAAAGAAAGAAAGAAAGAAAGAAAGAAAGAAAGAAAGAAAGAAAGAAAGAAAGAAAGAAAGAACAAAAGAAAGAAAATAAAGAAAAGTAAAAATAAACAGAGGAATGAGAGGTATGGCTCAATGATATAGAGTGCTTCCCTAGTATGTGTGAGGCCATGGATTCAATCACTAGTAAATCAGTGATATGAGCCACACTGATGCTGGTAGCACATGAAGAGTTCTTTGAAATACCTCTACTCAGGTGAATCTGGGGTTTTTGGCTTTACCTCAAAAAAAAAAATTTTTTTTTTTAATTAGTCAGTGTGAAGCTGCAGTGTTTTGTATTCATTGTCAACTTGACAGAGCCTAGAATCCCCTAGAAGATGGGCTTCTGGGCATGTCTGTGAGGAATAATCTTGGTTCCTGATATGGGAAGATGGATCTTCACTGTGAGTGAGACCATTCCCTGGACAGAGGACCCTGAACTGTGCAAATGGAGACGGAGAACTGAGCAGCAGCATACATCCATTGCTTTCTTCTTCTGACTATGGATGCCATTCGGCCAGTGGCTTCAATCTTCTTCTGCCTTGACTTCCCTGTCTTGATGGACTGTGAGCAGAAATAAGCCCTTTGGTCGCTTTTGTCAGAGTATTTCATCACAGTAGCGGGAAATAGTTACTAGAATATGGAAAGAGGCACACGGGGAATAGTATCCTGTGCATGGCTTGTGCTGCTCCAGAGAAAGCTCCTTCACTGCCTTTACAGCAGCACCTATACTATTTGGGTGGTTTCTGAAGTTGCATGTTCATGAGATTCCCCAGAAAATCAAAGGTTTGCATCTGGGAAAGGAATACAGCCATTTATGCTCAGACCTTAAGCATGGTTTGTAGTTAGAGTTTTCCTGCCTGGCCCACAGTCAGGACAAATCTCTCTTACCCGCCAGTCCCACAGTCGCTCAGACCCAACCAAGAAAGCACACAGAAATTTACATTGTTTACAAACTGTATGGCAGTGGCAGGCTGCTTGTTATCTACCTTTTCTATCTTAAATTAACCCATTTCTGTTAGTCTATACTTTGCCACATGGCTTGTGGCTTACCAGTGTCTTTACATGTTGCTTTCCATGGCAGCGGCTGGCGGTGTCTTTCTCCAACCTTCTACTTCCCAGAATTCTCTTCTCTCTTGTCCCGCCTATACTTCCTGCCTGGCCACTGGCCAATCAGAACTTTATTTACACAGAGCGATATCCACAGCACTTCCCTTTTTTTTTTTTTTTTTAGGAAGGTTTTAACTTTTACATACTACAATTACATATAACAAAATAATTATCAAGCAAGAATTACAGTTACAATATTAAAGAAGATATCCTATCTATCTTATATTTGTGAGTCTAAGGTTTTATATCTAACTTATTTTTTATCATAATTGAGGAAATTATAACTATCTAGTCTTCAACCACATCAAAGACCTCAGAAGGATATAATATTACCTGAGAACTGGGAGAAGGATGCAAGCATTTTTCGGGAGTCTTGCAAGAGTAGACAGAGACAGCTGGCAGCCTGGACAGTCACCTAATGTTCCTTTGTGAAGTTGGGGCATTTGTCTTCAGCCCACAGGGCTAGAGTCTCTCGGTCACTTCTCTCAATGTCCTGTAGAATGTCTGGCAGTTTCCTCTGTGAAGCAGGAACCTGAAGGTCCATTTTGTCAAGCAAAGTTTAGTGGTCACCTTTCTATGGGTCCTGCATGTCCAGTCGATCAAGCAGTCCAGGCAAGAACAGTTTCTTGCCCAAATGGCTATTTTTGCCAAGGTGAAGATAAGATATGAAGTGTCTTCAATGCCCATCCTCCTCTCTGAAGTAAATTGGTGTTGCCAGGAGCAGACATGTCTCATTGTCCAGAAAGTCTAAATTTTAAAAGTATTTTAAATGCCGTATTCTGTAGGTCTTTGAAGTATTTGAAGATTACCTATCTATCTGAAATATCTCTACGTATATCTAGAAGACTAACTAACATGGCTACGAGTATGATTATCATAGATGACTAATCATTAATCTATTTTTAATTATCCATTTCAATTTAAAATGAGCTATACAAACATAATACCTTAAACATGATTAGAAATACACACAGTATAACAAAATTAACTTTAAGTTTGTATCAATAGACTAAAATCTAAACCAATGTAAAACATTTTAAACAAGTTGTTGCTCTTTAGAAGTAAGTTCCCTAATCTACCCTTTCATCCTATTATATCTATATCATATCCCCCTTTCTTCTTTAGAAAGAGATAGCATTTATAATCAACCTGCTTTAAAGAAAAATATTGGTTTTTTTCTCTGTCCCACACCAGAGGCCTCTTCTGATTTGGGACACAAGAATCTCTTAACCTTTTCTTTTAGCAATATGTCTGGGTTTAGAGAAGGAGTGAGCCAATTCCATCTCCAAAGCCAGCTTGATAATTTTGGGAATGTGGGCGTAGTTTCTCTTACTACTTCCTGCTGGAAGGGGGCGCTGCATCTTATGGGGACACAAAGAAAATTTTAGGATTATGGAGTAGTCCATCAGGGTGAACCTCTGAGCCAGTTGCCTTGAAACCATTTTGGATGTTGGATCATCTGAGCCATGGTGTCATCGGAGACCTTTCAGGTGGTCTTGGCTGATCAAACCTGATGTATCTTAATCTGGAACAAATCCACAGCCTCTGGCTTTCTATGGAAACAAAAGCAGAGACTCTTTTCCAAAGCAACATATCCTTATATCCAAATTTTGAAGTCAAGTTATCTTTAAAATTTACATATTTGTTTAACTCAACAGCTTTTACGATCAAATCTTTTTCTGTAGTTAAAAATTCCAAAGACAACATAAACCAGATTCTCTGTGTAATATCCATCTTTGTAAGACTGAAACGCTGCTGTGGCTGCTGGCTCCGCCCACCTCTGCTTCCCAACATGGTGGTGGTACAGTTTACCGCCAGTTCTGGGTCTGGAGCCATGTGTACCATCAACTATCAGAAGCAGTTCTATCAAAGCAGCGCATAGCCCAGAAACTTTCTTTTCTTTTCTTTTTTTTTTTTTTAAACTAGCAAAGGCTAAATCTACCACACAGCAGAGTAAAGTGTCGCTTGTAGATTCCTCATTCCTGCCACACTGCAGGTCAGACACACACGCCAGGAACCCACCATAGTAGCTGAAACCGGCGGGCTGCCGCTAACTTGAGAGAGACAATTAGGAAACTGTTTTTAGCTCCGTCTTAGAATCTTTTTTTTCTCAGGTTTTAGGTGGAAACTCTTGTCAACACATTGGGCGCCATTTGTAGTTAGAGTTTTCCTGCCTGGCCCACAGTCAGGACAAATCTCTCTTACCCGCCAGTCCCATAGTAGCTCAGACCCAACCAAGAAAGCACACAGAAATTTACATTGTTTACAAACTGTATGGCAGTGGCAGGCTGCTTGTTATCTACCTTTTCTATCTTAAATTAACCCATTTCTGTTAGTCTATACTTTGCCACATGGCTTGTGGCTTACCAGTGTCTTTACATGTTGCTTTCCATGGCAGCGGCTGGCAGTGTCTTTCTCCAACCTTCTACTTCCCAGAATTCTCTTCTCTCTTGTCCCGCCTATACTTCCTGCCTGGCCACTGGCCAATCAGAACTTTATTTACACAGAGCGATATCCACAGCAATGGTTGATTACTGTTTTACCATTCTTGCTAAATATTTCTCTATGAAAGGAATATGGTTTTGGTGGAGGCAACCTTCCTAGCAAATGTCGCTTATTGCACTAGAATTGTGTGTGTGTGTGTGTGTGTGTGTGTGTGTGTGTGTGTGTGTGTGTGTGTGTGTGTGTGTGCATGTGAGAGGGTATAAGCCTATGCATGTGCCTGTGGAAACCAGAGATTGAAGTGGAGTGGCTTCCTTGCCAACTCTCCACCTTATTTTTGAGGCAGATCTGCTACTGAACCTGGGCTCTCCCTTCCAGCTAGACTGCCTGGCCAGCTAGTTCCTGGGAGGCTCCTGTCTCTGCCTCCTCATGCTGGAATTACATATGGCTCACCCCACTTTCTACAAAGGTGCTGGAGAGGCGAACTCAGGGTCTGCCTTCTTCCCAGCAAGCACTTGCCTCCAGCCCTTGGGTAGAACTCAACTCTGCTGGAGAGACTTTGATTAGACTCTGGGAGTGTGTGTGGGAGGGGGTATGGGGGGATCTTCTTTCTTCTACGTACTTTTAATTTTCCCTGTTTTTCTATCTTGCCTGAAAACTGGGTGGGTGGGGCACATATCCTCTGATTGTGTCCCTCATTTAAAAAAGGGCCTTGACGACTCAAAATCAGTAAGTCATGTACATTTAAATTTTTTTTTCAGTTGTGATTGACAATATCCCATATTATCCCATCATGTCCTCCCCAGGCCATGAATGTGCGTGCATCCTTAGGACAATGACGTCAAAGTGTCTTTATAGCAACATTAGGAACCAAGGTTGCTTCTCCACATGAGAATGAGCCCAGGGCCTCAGCCTCATTACTACAGCTCTCCAGCCAAGGAGACAACCAGGGGCTGAAAATAATTAGCTGTGCAGCCAAGCTCTCTTCTCCCACGGGCCTTGGTAACCAAGACAGTCTCTGGAAGCAAATAAAACAGATTCTTTTTCTACATTTCAATGAAATCAGGTTTCCTTCAATTTCCTCCAACATAAGACATTAATGGTGAAGTTGCTGGGCTCACAGGGCACTTACACAGTAAGGAAATGAGGAAGCCATTTTGCTTTTTTGTTCATTCAAATTCCTTCCAGCTGGTGCTACTTCCTGAGGCTGCCCACCGGCTCACCTTCAGTTTATAGGCCAAGATGCCAGTGCCATGTCCTCCATCCCAGGGAGCCCCAGCCACTGTGGCTGCTCCTAAGACTAGAATGCCTTTGACAATGAGCTCGGAGCCTTGGCCAAGCCTCTGGAACCCAGGGCAAGGACTTCCCTGAGATCCAGTGCCAGAGCTGACTCACAGTGCCTCCCCCAGACCCAGCCACTGGCTTCTTCAGTACATGGAAAGCTCTGTTTATCAAAGGTAGGAAACAAGCTATATTTGTTCTTAGCAGGGGAAAGTCCAGATTTTGTGGGGGTTGAAATCCAAGGGGGCTGTTAACAAAAAATAAGAATAAAAAAAAAGGGGGGGAATACTGTGAAGCAGGTGGGTTGTAAAGGCCAAGCTAGTTACATAGTGAGTTCCAGGCTACATATGTGACATCTACATGAGCTTGTAGTGCCCTACAGAGGACCAGTACATACAAACAATATGATAATGGCTGAACATACATTAACATCTTTCTTTACCTTTGAAAAATTCACAATGAATTAAATTCTTGGTGGTAGTTTGTTTTCATTCTTATTTTTTAATTTTTACTTATTTTTAAAAGTAATTTTACTTATATATGTGCACATACACCTACACATGCAAGTTCATGTATGTGTGGGTGCCTTCCCGGAGCTGGAGTTACATCGAGTTGTAAGTTGCCCAGTGGGGGTGCTGGGAACTGATATCTGGTCCCCTATAAGAGCAGCAAACACTCTTAACTGCTGAGCTGTCTCTCCGGGATGTCTCAAATGTTTATTTCCTTATTATTAGTGGTGTGTATGTGTATATACAATGTATTGTAGATGTAACCGGCTTGTTAAATAAGAAACACAGAACCGATTGCAGAGTTAAAAACCAAGAGGTCAGAGCAAAAGCGGAAAACCTTACCCTTCACTGCTTCTGCCGTTCTTCCTCTCCGCAAGAGACCTACTTCTGTGCGTCCTGTCTATTTAAAGACTTTCTGTTCTGTTTTCTCATTGGTTGTAAACCCAGCCACATGACCTCCTCGTCACTGCCTGTTTGTACAGACCTCCAGGTCTTCTATGGTTGGTATTGAGATTAAAGGCATGTGTCTGCAATGCTGGCTGTGTCCTTGAACACACAGAGATCTGCCTAGCTCTGCCTCCCAAGTGCTGGGATTAAAGGCGTGCCCCACTACTGCTCAGCTTCTGCTCTGGCTTGCTCTGACCTCAAGGCAACTTTATTGACATACAAATAAAATCACATTTCAATACAAATAAAATATCACTATAATGTATGAATGTGTAAGCACAGACACACAAGCCAATATTTAAACATGTCTGAGTCATGTGAACCATTTCACTGGCCCTTAAATGTTTGTAAATGTATTTACTTTTTATATGTATGGGTGTTTGCATGCATGTGTGTATGTGTGCCACATACCTGCTGTGCCTGCCGAGGCCAGAAGGGAGTATCAGATCTCCTGGAACAGGAGTTACAGAAGATTGTAAAGCACCTTATTCATGCTGGGAACTGTTACGGTGTTGAATACAAGGAGCTAACATGAAGATATTACAGGGTAAAATCTATTCATGGCTGGGCCTAACTTACAGTCCCCTCCTGGGGAGTAGGAGAGTGTGAGCAGCCCTCAGCTGCCGCAGAGAAAATCTTAGGTAGGTCTTTCATGACCTCTGCAAGCAAGTGAAGCTTTAACAAAAGCAGAACTCTTCGCTGTTCTCATCCAGCACAAGCACATTGTCAAAGTGTTTGACGTCATTGTGATTGGCCAGTTTCAGAAAACCTCAACAAGTCGACCTGGTTTTTCAGAAGGTCTTTGTGGTCTATTGGTTGAAAAAACAGTCTACACAATAGGAACATGAATCTTATTTCATCTTAGAAACACAAGTACAGACATCAAGATGCTGGAAACAGGCCTGGGAGCTGAATAATAAATAGGAAGAATGGAGGCTCTGTTATTTTTAGCAGATGAAGTAAATTATTTAACCCATATTGAAATCAATAGTGAAGGCAGAAAAGGGGGAGTCAGCTTCTAACAGGCCTCTGCAAGAGCAGCACATACTCTTAATCACTGAGCCATCTCTCCAGCCCCCTTGACTGTTTATTATGGAAAATTTTAAAGACTCCGAAAGAGGGAGGCTTATCTTGTCAGCCCTCGTGCAACACCACCCAGATTCAACAGCCCTTAGCTTTCCATCTGAACTGGGGCCCTTTGAAGAAGGCCTGTCTGCCAAATGATACCTGTGGACTGCTCAGCCTTGGCTGCTCCAGAGATGGAATGGTACAGATCGAGAACCAACATTATCTTGGGCACCTTAGTTACCTTTTGACAGCTACCTACCATCAAAGCTTACTAGATAAAACTCTGTGTTCTGTGCTAAGCCTGGAGGACCTGCAGCTTCTACCAAGCCTAATGCTGCACATGACAAGGATAACCTATAAGGACTAGGGAGAGGATCCAAGTTTGGATCCCAGCACTCACAGAAAAGCCAGGCATGGCAGGTCACCATTGTGACCCCAACACTGAGGGATAGAGACAGGTGAATCTCTGGAACTAGTTGTCCAGTCAGTCTACCCAAAGTAACAAGCTCCAGGTTCAGTGAGAAACCTTGTCTCAAAATTAAAGTGGAATATGAATTCACAGATACTGTGGCCACACACACAAAACATGCACAGGCCCAGCCAGGTTCCAGTACTGAGGGGAAGAAGTGGCTCCCACTCACGCCTAAGCTATCTGCAAAGGACCTACTGGCAAACGAGAAATCAGTTTTCTCCAATGAAGTCTCACTGGGCATATTAACCACATTTCAGGGCTGGCCCCATGTCTAGGAGCAGTTGGCCAATACACACAAACACACAGAAAAAACCTCAATGATATTTTTGTTTCATTTTGCTTTGGGCGTTGTTTGCCTTATTGGTGCTTTGCTTGTTTATTTTGATTTCTAGTTTTGTGGGAGTGTTGTGTGCTGTGGGAGGTCCTTCTTTACGCTGTGAATGTGTTGTTCTCATTGGTTGATAATAAAGCTGTTTGGCCAATGGCAAGGCAAGATAAGGTTAAACAAGATAAGGTGGTACAATCAAACTGAGGACAGAGATGAAGAAGGGTGGAGTCAGGTCAGACATCAGCCAGCCTCCAAGGAAGCAAGACATGTAAAAAATGAGGTAACAAGCCATGAACCATGTGGCAAAGCATAGATAGGAAATATGGGTTAATTTAAATGTAAGAGCTACTTCGTAATAAGCCTGAGCCATTAGTCAAGTGTTTATAATTAATATAAACCTCTGAGTGATCATTTGGGAAGTGGCTGCTGGGTATTATCAGGTATATGGGACAGAAAGCTCTGCATCCGTTTACAGTTGTGTGTGTGTGTGTGTGTGTGTGTGTGTGTGTGTTATTTTGTTTTTCTTTTTTGTCTTTTTTAAAGAGAGAAAGAAAAGAACATAAAGTTGGGTGGGTAGTGAGGCAGGGGGACCTAAGGAATTGGAGGAGGGGGAAAAACCATCATCAAAATACATTGTATGAAAAAAGCTATCAATTAAAAAACAGAAAAAAAAATAAGGTGGGAAGATGATTGAGGAAGCAATCTCAACATCAGCCTCTGGCTTTCTTCAGCCAGTGGCTATGTGTGTGTGTTCATGGAAGCCCCCAAGTTAGGACATGGAACTTTATGGTGACCAAGTTCCCAGGGTATGACTACTCAAGCTTACCTCAAAATAAACTGCTTTTGTATGTCCTTAAAGCAGGGTTGTTCTTTACATTCATATTGCCATCTTGTCTTATTTATCTCTAATCATTTTTTCTCGGGCATTCAAAAGCAAATCATAGACTTGTTTGATCATTTTTATATTTTTGTTTCTTTGTTGGTTGGTTGGGTGGGTGGGTGGTTTTCGAGACAGCCTCATGTAGCCCAGGCTGACCTTAACTAACTATAAAGTGGAAGATAGCCTTGAACTTGCAATCCCGATTTTAAGTTCAGTGTTAAAAGCCTGAGGCACCACTTTCGGAGTTACAGGAGAAATAATTCAGTGCATCACAGGGGTAAATAGTGATTCTTGAGTTGGCTTGGTTTTGCTTTTTGAAGATATTTACCAATAACTGGCTGAAAGCTGGCAACAAAATGGCCTTGGCCGGAAGCCTCGCCGCGTGTGCTCCTCGTCCGTGGCCGGAAGCCTCGCCGCGTGTGCTCCTCGTCCGTGGCCGGAAGCCTCGCCGCGTGTGCTGGCCGGCTCCTGTTAGACGGTGACTGTGCAGGCAGAACGCTGGCTTATTTAGCCAGTTCCGGTGACTGCCATGTGCCGCCAGGCCCTAGAGATGGAGGGCGGGAAAGGGCCGGCTGCTGTCGAGCAGGCAGTGTGGAGGGCCTGGTTCCACGGGCAGCTGAGGGCTGGTGAAGATGTGCTCAGTGCACAGGGAGTCCTCAGTGTTCCGTCGGCCGGACGTGACAGCGCCTGTCTGTAATTCCAGCACTTGGAAGGTGAGGGCAGGGGGATCAGGAGCTCAAGGTCATACTTGGCTACATAAAGAGTTTGAGGCCAGCCTGGGATACATGTCCAGTGAGTGCACACCTGGGGCTGACTCAGAGTTAAGAGCACTTGCTGTTGTAGAAGACCTGGGTTCAGTTCCCAGCACCACATGGCAGTTTACACTCACCTAACTTCAGTTTCAGGGGATCCAGTGCCCGCTTCAGACTTCTGTGCATGCAAGCACAGACATGCAAGCAAAACACTCATACACGAAATGAAAATCAATCTTTTTTTTAAACTTAAAAAAATGTTGAATTATCCAAAGATTATCTTGTTTAAGTCTCTTCATACGAACTTCGGAAGTAATTAAAGTTTTGGTTTTCTTTTTCTTATTATTTTTTAGACATGTCACCCAGTCTGTCCTGGAACTCAAACTCACAGCAGACCCCTTGCCTTAGCCTCTGCCCTAGTGCTGAGATTTATTTACCACCATGCCTGTCTAAAATCTCTCCTGTCTGCCCTCCTGTTCCGAAAGAGATGCTCCCCACCCTAGGCAGCACATGGCAGCTGAACACCACTGCTGACAGTGGACAGCAGAGGTGGACGCACATCGCATGGGCTCACAGCAGGCCAGCACAGCCCCAGCAGGTCTGCACATGGTCAGCAGAGTGACCCAGGAGTGGCAGCGGGCTGGGTAGGCAGGAAGGACAATTCCGACTGCCCTGGCCCCTGCACTAAAGTGTGATTGGTTTGTCTGAACAAAGATGGGAAGAAAGGGGGTGGGGACAAGTGACTAACATCAATTAAGAGTTGGGGGGAGCTTTCCTATGGGGCTCAGGGAGTCTCATAGCTGAGCACAGCATGGAGGTTCAAAGAGATGAAAGTGAGGTCTGGGGTGTGGCTCAGTTGGTAGAGTCGTATACACAGCCCTAGGTTCCATCCTTAGCAATGCATTAAACTGCGTGTGTGGCGCTTGCCTAGCATTCCAGCACCTGAGGAGGATCCCTGGCTACATAGCAAGTTTGAGCCCAGCCTTTGACATACGAGACCATGTTTAAATAAATAAACAGATAGATGAAGGTGACATACAGCTCCTGAGTACGCACGGCAGCATCTCGTTTGCTGACGTTACTCCGCAGCGGCTCCTCTTATTTACTGCTTTTCTAAGTGATCATCTCTCCGGTATGTTACAGAAGGCTGCAATAGCTTTGGAAGGTCACTGCAGGCTGCAGACAGAGTACAGGAGCTGCTGATTAGGATGTGGAGAACAGCAAGTCTCCTTTCCACATCCCAACACCAGGGAAGATACTTGCAGAGTAGTTTAAGCCACGTGTTACCAGCTTGGGCCAGCCACCCTGTGAGGCCACTTGGCTTCAAAAAGTTAAAAAAACAAAAAACAAACAAACAGAAAACAAGAAACAACATTTAGAAATCCATAAGAACAGGAAGGGTTACCATTAAAAACCATTCCTTTAAGGAAACATTAAAAATGGACAATTTAATTGGTATTTCAAACATAGACTCTGAGGAAAGATAAATTTGTCAGGATAACTAATGGGGAAAGTCTGATAGCACAAATCATTACCTTTTGTCTTATTGGAAACTGTGACATATAACGAAATCCAAGAGGAGAGAGGATGGATTGAAAAGGAACCCTACGAAAGAGCTAACAAAGTGTGGTAGGACACAGGGAAGCGACCGACCCTCCAAGGAGCTTCAAACTGATTTTAAAAACTCAGCAGGTGCAGTGCACACCTAGTGTGCATAAAGCCCTGGGTTCCACCCAAAGCCTCATAAACCAGGCACCATGGCGCACACCTGTTATCCCCGGGAAGAGGTCCTTGAGCCACCTGGTCTTAAACGCTGCATGGGCAATTGTTCAAGCACACAGTCTGAAGCCAGCCTCCAGGTAGGACCCAGGCTCTGCTGCACCACAAACTGTATTTTGAGAAGCAAGACGGTAGTCTCCCAGAACAATTTTTTTTTTAAATTTTTGTTTCATCTTATTCTATTTTTTTAGAGATTTATTTATTTATTATGTATACAGAAGAGGGTGGCAGATCTCATTACAGATGGTTGTGAGCCACCATGTGGTTGACTGGGAATTGAACTCAGGACCTCTGGAAGAGCAGTCGGTGCTCTTAACCTCTGAGCCATCTCTCCAGCCCCCAATTCTTTTTTCTTGATCTCATCTGAAAAAAAAAATGCCCCCTTTAGAAAACCTGAAATTTAATCATACAAGTATATTGAGATGGAGGGGAATAAACTCAAGAATTGCTTCTGGAGAAAGGGTGGGAGATGAGATCTGAAATGATGGACACAGGCTTCTAAGAGGGTGGAACTGTCTTGGATTGGAAAATGAACAAGATGGCGGTATGTTGGGATGTGGGTGGGTGGCACTGGCTCCATCCTGTGTCCGTCTCAATCCTCTTAGGGGACAGATGGATTATGGGGTGTCTTGTGGGGTGTCAAGGAGGAAGGGATCTGTCAATAGTGTGCATGCGTGTACATGTGTGTACATGTGTGTGGAGGGGGGTAGGTGAGTTCTGCAGCAGGGCCATAAACAGACAAACAATGTGAAACATCAAGAAAGGGACAAAAGGTCATGTGACATCCTAGTTACACAAAGAACATCTCAATCGGGTAAAAGATGGTGAGCCACAGCACCACATGACTGTTACACTATTCTCCTTGGAGAAAGAAATCACAGAAGGAACTGCCATCCAAATACAAAGGCACAGAAAGAAAAGACAGAGGCAAATTCAAAGACCGTGTGTGCAAGAGTAAGAAAGGCAGGCTTGTTAGTCACGAGGTCTGGAATGCAGATGTAACCAAAGCCAGGAGACTCGCAGTAAGGAACCGTGGGAGGCCCAGCTAGTGATACACCAGAAGTGAGCAGGTACCGAGTACCCAAGAAGAAAGAGGTCCTTGGACGTTGGACATTGCTTTCAAAGTGTAGTGCATCAAATAAACAAAAGAGCAGTAAAAACTTAGAGCCAAGCAATACTGTTTCTTTTTTGATGGTACTGGGGATAGACCCTCACATATGCTAGGCAGGGACTACCCATGAGCACAGCCCCCAGCACTCAATTTCATTTAAAAGACAGACTGAAGCACTGGAGAGAGGGCTTAGAGGTTGGAAGTGTGTATTGGAGAGGACCCCAGTTTGGCTCCCAGCACCCACACTAGGTGGCTCACAATTGCCTGTAATTCTAGCTCCAGAGGATCCAACACTCTTTTCTAGCCTCTGAAGGCACCCACACTCACAAATATTCACATACACAGAGGCACATATACACACACACATAATTCAAAATAAAAATTTTAAATGTAAAGTAGAATTAACAAAGAGCTCTACAGCTAGGTGTGGTCTCATATGCCTGTAGTTCCAGCACTTGGGACACAGTGACAGGGGGTTGTAGTTCCCAGTCATCCTCAGCTGGATAGTGAAGAGGAGGCTGATTAACTACTCAGAGCTGCAGGGGTTGTGGACAGTTTGAAATGTTACAGTCCAGAACCTTTTTCTGCTCTCGAGAGGCCATTCATTGCCATCCTCCACATGTGAGCGATCATCTTTGAGACCATTAGGAACGTGCAGGCAGCTAGTGGCAGCAACCCAAGGGCTAAGGTGCCATGGACAGCACCTGAGGCCTGCGGCTGAGCTTTCCCAGCCTCGGTGACCCACCCACCTGATCTTCCATCAGCATATTTGTAAAGTGTCTAGATTATGGTCTTCTCTGCTTGTTACTACATAACTTATAAAAACTGTTACCACGTTGGAACATGGAATTTGGGGTAACCTGAATCTGTGTTCCCACACCACGCTCATTCATTTTTGGCTCCAGAATAAACTCTTAATTCCCTTTAAGGTCAAACCTGATCCATTTGTTTTCAGTAGCAAAGCTGAGGCCCATCTGGGCTACAAGAGATGCGATTCCAAAGAACCCAAAGAAGCTAGGGTTGAGGCTCAGCTGGTGAAGTGTTTGCTTTCATTCCTGAAGCCCTGGCTGGGTTCAATCCCTGGCACCTGTGAACTGCGTGTCCATGGAATTGTGAACCTGTGGCCCCAACATTTGGGACGGGGAGGAAAAGGGCTCTAATTCAAGGTCATCTGTTGCAGCATATAATTCTAAGGTGTGCTACTTTTGTTTATGTTGCATTTGTTTAACTCTGTGTTACTGCGCCTGTCTAAAACACCTGATGGTCTAACAAAGAAGTGAAGGGCCAATAGTGAGGCAGGAGAAAGGATAGGCAGGGCTGGCAGGCAGAGAGAAGATATAAAAGGAGAAATCTGGAAGGAGAGATGTAGGAGTCAGAGAAGGAGCAGGACCTCAGGGACTAGCCACCCAGCTACACAGCAAGCCATGGAGTAAGATTTATAGAAGTAAGAGAACAAGAAAAGCCCAGAGGCAAAAAGTAGATGGGATAATTTAAAGTTAAGGCAAGTTGGCAAGAAATAAGCCAAGCTAAGGCTGGGCATTCATAATTAAGCATACGCCTCCATGAGTGATTTATTTGGGAGCTGGGTGGCAGGCCCCCAAAAGAGCAAAAACAACAGCCATTGATGACAAAGCAAGACTGAGGTCAGCTGAGGAAATCTGAGCAAGTCGAGGGCTAAATGAGATCCTGCCTCAGACAAACAAACATTAACAAAATAAAAATTAAAAAGCTCTTCCCGTCAAAATTCATGAATTCAAGGTTTTATTTGGAGAGAAAAGTGAATCTGTGAATGCATTATAAACAAGAAGATGAAAGGAGACTTTTGGGCCAGTGAGATGGCTCAGCTAGCAAAGATGTCCACATGGACGGAGAGGACCAATTCTCACAGGTCATCGTCTGACCTCCACACGCATGTCCACACACACACACACACGCAAAAGAGAATTTACACCAATGATTCAGTCTTCAGAAGATCCGTCAGAACCATAACCCACGAACGTCTTCAAAGGACCCGAGAAGAAATGTCAGCAGAACACTGCAGCTGCCACAGAGGAAACAGGCAACACAAGTGAGACGCACCCGTGGAACACAGACATGGAGTCCACTCAGCTTATGTGCCTAAAGTGTACATCTATTAAATCTGGGTAGGCAAAGCCACACTTAGCCTTGCTCCTTGTCAGCCAATCCTCTTCTTCTTATCTAAACATTAGCTTATGGGAAACTGCTGGGAACGGCTCCTCAGAGCAGGTCTTTGTGCCAGAGACAACTGCATCTCCAGGCCATTGGATGGTCCTTACCACAACCCAAGCCACTGTCCCCAGCGTTGCTATGGCGTGTGTCCCCTCCTTCCTGCCCTGCACCCCACCTTAGACCCCCACTATGAAGTACTGCCCCTGGAAGGACAGTCAGTGTAGACGTCTTCAGTCCACCACCTGCCTTGTCAAGGGTCTGCTCAGAGTCCCTCTGACCTCTGAGGTCCCCTCTGTCAGTCACTCTGTCTTCTCCTGGCCCAGCACATCCTGATACCCTCTTTCTCAGCCACCATAAATGACAGGTGGACTCTTGTGGTCCCAGGGTTGTCAGATATGTCTCAGTTCCCTAAGTTGACAGCTGCCATCAACTTGAGCTGTATGTACTACATTAGGTGTCGGCTGAGAGGGTAAATTCTGGGCTCAGGTGTAGGCCGTGGAGAGCATTGTCACACCCCTTACATGCTCTCTGCACCATAAAGAGCTAGAAGAGCATGGTGGGGTCAGGCTAGGGATTCCAATTCTTCCTAGGCAGGTTCTGGGTGCCAGCTAGGATTCACTACATGGCTGTAAGATTCTCCCTGGGAGGTCACAGGGATCACAGCCAGGAGGCATCCAGGAACAGCCAGTTCTGTCCATGTGTAACACTTCAGGGCCAAGATTCCATTTGTAGCCAAGCATGGTGTCTCTCATCTATAATCCCAGAGACTGAGGCAGGGGGATTGCTGGCAGTCTGAGGCCAGCTTGGACTACATAGTAAGTTGCAGGCTAGCTTGGCCTGCAGACTGAGACTCAGTCTCAGAAACTAAGCTTTAAAAAATTCTACATCTGCCGGGCGGTGGTGGTGCACGCCTTTAATCCCAGCACTCGGGAGGCAGAGGCAGGCGGATCTCTGTGAGTTCGAGGCCAGCCTGGGCTACAGGGTGAGTTCCAGGAAAGGTGCAAAGCTACACAGAGAAACCCTGTCTCGAAAAACAAAAAACAAAACAAAACAAAAATTCTACATCTATCCAGCCAGGCATACATGGTGGCACACACTTACTCCCAGCACTCAGGCGGCAGAGAAAGGTAGATTTCTGAGTTGGAGGCCAGTTTGGTCTATAGAGCCAGTGCTTATCTACAGGACAGCCAGAGCTGCACAGAGAAACTCCATCTCAAAAAATAATTATCTTAAAAATTATACTTCTGTCCTGAAGAATGATATTTGTAAGAAAAATTCCTTCTGGTTTGAATGGTGAAAATGACAGCAAAGCCCCAGGGATGCCTGTTTGCCAGTCCCAGAAAGAGATGGCCTTTACGGGTATTTGATTTCTTATTGGTGTGTGCGTGTGTGTGCGTGTGTGCGTGTGTGCGTGTGTGTGTGTGTGTGTGTGTGTGTGTGTGTGGTGTATTATGTGCACATACTTATGAGGGTAAATGTACCTGTGCACATGTGTGGAGGCCAGAGGAGGACCTTGTGTGACCTGCTCTCTCACTTTCTGCCTCATCCCCTTGAGACAGACCCTGTCACAAACCGAAGCCAGCAAGTCCTCCCGTCTCCACCCCCCCACAGCACTAGGGTTCCGGGCACACACAGCCATGTCCAATCTTTTGCATGGGTGCTGAGATCTGAATTCCAATACTCATGCGTACACACACAGCAAGTGTTCTTACACACTGAACTCTCTCTGGTTCCTGTCAGTTTCCAGGCAGAGATCCTCTCTAGCCCAGACTAGCTTTGAAGTGGCATAGGAGAGAAGTGCCTTGAACTTCTGATCTTCCTGCCTCCATTTTCTGAGTTCTGGCATTAAAGGTATGTGCCACCATGTCCAGTTTATGCGATGCTGGAGACTGAACCTAGGGCTTTGTGCATGCCAGGAAAACACTTTCAACTGAGCTACGTCTCCAGGTTGGTGAGTTTTGTTTGTGTGTGTGTATAGGATATTCATGTGTCTTTGCGTGTGTGAGTTCATTGACAATTTGTATGTAATAGATCTGTCTTGTACACAAGTATGTTTTCTCTGGACTCCATTAGACTCAATTGCTTTGAAATACTCTGTGATAGTTACTTTTTTGTTTGTTTGTTTGTTTGTTTGTTTGTTTGTTTGTTTTTCGAGACAGGGTTTCTCTATGTAGCTTTGCACCTTTTTCCTGGAACTCACTTGGTACCCCAGGCTGGCCTCGAACTCACAGAGATCTGCCTGGCTCTGCCTCCCGAGTGCTGGGATTAAAGGTGTACGCCACCACCGCCCGGCTGTGATAGTTACTTCTAATGGCCCCCGTTAAAATCTCCCTGGAATGCTTTTCTAGACACTTACAGTTTATGAACACATATTTCCTGGACCCCTTGAGTTATGGCTCTCTTCTTTCTGGTCCTGTGGTGAATAAGCTCATCGTTTTGCTTACTCAACTCACTGGTGTGTCTAGGGGAATGCCTCAGTCGGTAAAACACCTGTGCTTATCTTATGAGTGTGAAGACCTGCATTCAGCCCCCAGAACCCATACAAAATCCTGAAAGCATGGTCTGTCTATCCCAGAGCTGAGGAGTGTCACTTTGGCTCACTGACCAAACAGTCTAGCCCAGTTGGTGAGTGTCTTAGTTACATTTCTATTGCCAGGATAAGACACCACAACCAAGGTAACTTATAAGAGAAAGAGTCTATTTGGGGCTTATATTTCAAATGGTGAGAGTCCGTGGTCATCATGGTAGGAAGTATGGCAGCAGGTAGGCAGCCATGGCACAGGAGCAGCAGCTGAGAGCTTACATTTTGTTCCACAAGCACCACAGTGAGCTTTAGGCCAACGAGAGATCTTGTTTAAAAGGAGGTAAATAGAGTCCCTGATGATGACACCAAGCTTGTCCTCTGACCTGGCCTGCATACAAATCCACATACATGTGCAAGCACACACACACACACACACACACACACACACACACACACACACACTAATAGCAATAAAAATAAAGAATAAAAAATGAATTCATTGGTTCGTAAACACTGATTCTGCTTCAGGGCTGCAACTAGGTATGGGCCACTCATGGCTACTGTAGGGGCATCCATGGCTACTGTAGGGATAGCCAGTGCTACCATGGGGTATCCATGGCTATATAAGAATACCATGGCTACTATAGGGGTATCCATGGCTACTCTAAGGGTATCCATGGCTACTGTGGGTGGGGGACATTATATAGGTCACATAGAGGCAATTGCTGATGATGTGGCCTTTGGGGGACCTCTTTCTGCTGCCTGCGGGGCAGTGGCTTCTGTATCTGCTGGGATTCTGAGAGGAGATGGTGGGTTTCAGGGCTGCTGCAGAGCCACAGGAGTGGAGGATGGGATCAGGTGAGCACACATGTCAGAGCTCAGTCCCTTCTGGGGTCCTGAGGGTCTCCTGGCATTTGTACCCCTCTCCCAGAGATTCTCCCTTGTCACTCCAGAAAGACGGACAACATGCACATAATTCGTGAGTTTGTGCCCTTGATTTAACTGACAGTCTTTCTGAACAAATACAACAGAAACAGGCCAAAACAAAGTGGTGGAAATCAGCTGTAAATGCCCCACCCTTACTGCCATATTTTGCCTGAGGAGATTATTCAATTGTGTGAAAAGAAAGGGGTTTTTCCTCTTTGCTTTATATTTTTCTTTTTAATTTTTTGAGACTTACTATATGGCCCAAACTGATGGTCTGGAGCTTATACTATGTAGCCTATTCCGGCTTCAAACTTAGAATCCTCCTGCCTCTGCCTCCTGAGTGCTAAGATTACAGATATGAACCACCACACTCAGATAGAGAGATTTCTAAACAGTTTTATCTCTGACTACCTTTGAAGAAGGTTAATAAATCATCTAAGATCTGGATTCAGAGAGCTCCCATTCTGATTGGCAGGTGCCAATCAACACTGGCTTTTCCCAGTGGTTTTAATGTGCACTCCTCTGATGGCTGGAGACGCTGAGACGCTCTGTCTCGCAGACACCTGCCAGTCCTTTGTCCATTGCTTTGACACTCTTGTGCACTAGTCAGTGGGTGTTTTCCTCAATGTTTTATTTTTAGCTAATGTGTATCTGTGTGTGAGAATGTACACAAGAGTGCAGTGTTTGCCTGGTGTGGGTGCTGGGAATCAAACCTGGGTCGTTGGAAGAGCAGCGTTCTCTCCTAAGCTCTGAGCCATCCCTGAAGTCCTGTGACAGTCCTCTAGTCTCCTGTGGCCTCAGCACAGTTGTATATGGTGAGACTGTGGTTTAATAGACTGCTCCTCAGCTTGGGTCATGTGTTTCAGGCATCAGTCCTCCAGCAGTGATGTGATATGTTCCTTATTGCATCGTATCAGGAGGCTCAGGCTTCTGCCCTCTGAGCCATCTGTCTCTCTGGTCCAGCTGTCTAATACTTAAATTTTCTATTGATATTCTGATTCATCTGGATTTATAAGAAATAATACAGGAAGGTTCCAGGTAGGTTTTACTCAGTTCCCCTAATGCTAACATCCCATGAAACTACAAGCATATCACAACCAGTATGTGGTGTGTGTTAGTTACTTTTCGTTACTGTGGCTAAAATGTCTGAGATTCAGGGAGGGCTTCAGGAAACCGTGTAGTTTACATTGTGGAGACCAGGAGATGGAGAAAAGAGGTGTAGGAATGGAATTGCCCCCAGTGTAGGTCCCCAGTGACTTCCTTCCTCCATCTAGGCTATAACCTCTCCCCCACTTTTTTTAAAGACAAAATCTCATGTAGCCCAGGTTGGCCTAGAACTTGCTCCATAGCCGAGGGTGACCTTGAACTGCTGATCCTCCTGAGTACTAGGATCATGAGAGTCTACCACTAGACCCAATCCAGGTTGCTTTGTTCTGGGTTAATCAGTGGACAGACCAGCAGGTGTACATCGGGGTGATCAGCATCCAGCCATACCTTTCCATCCTCACCCTGGGATTGTTATTCTCAAGAGCTTTCTTGTTCTCTTGAGCTGGGATTCCTGCATTTTCCCATTGTCTTGGTTAGCTGTTGGTTTGATAGGAGCATCTTCTAACAGCTCTATTGGGTATTACCTTTGCCTAGAGAGAGACAAATGTCTACTCACCTCAGATAGGGAGCCAATGACAGACCAATGTACTGATTCCACTGAAGTCCATCTTGGCAAGCCTATGACATCATTGAGGTTGCTTACAGGAGAATGGGTAAGACGTGTCCTGGTTAGTTTTCATCAACCTGGCACAAGCTAGCGCTAACTGAGAGGAGGAATCTCAACTGAGAGAATGCCTCCATCAGATTGGCCTGTGGACAAGCCTGTAGAGCACTTTCTTGGTTGATGATTGGTGTGGAAGGGTTCGGCCCCCTGAGGACAATACTGCTTTTGGGTGGGCTGGGGTATATAAGAAAGCCAGCAAGGAGCATCCTCAGTGGCATGCCTCAGGTCCTGCCTCCAGGTTCAGTTCTTGCCTTGGGTTTCTGTTTTGTCTTCCGCTAATGATGGAGTGTGACATTTAAGTCAAATAAACTCTTTCCTGCCCAAGCTGCTTTTGGTCATGGTACTTTCATACACTGGTAGAAAGCAAACTAAGATAAGGGATTCCATCCAGGAGCATGGATGACTGAAGGCTAGCAACATCACCCCAAAGTCCCTCGGCATGGGTGATGACTTGTCAGAGCGGCAGCCCTGGAGCTCTGGTACCTGCAGGCAGCATGACAGGTCAGAGCATCTCTTCCAGGCCGCATGTTGGGTACTAGGGTCCCCCTTCCCAGCAGTTATTTATTGCATCTCTAACCCTGAGGAGGAGCCTGGTGAATCGTGCAGGGCTCCACTCTGCGGGGCTTGTAAGGTTGTTTAGCTGGATCTCCTTCCTCCTAACAGGAGGAAATTGCAACAAGAGGGTGCATGGGCAGTAAGGGCTTCTCAAGCACAGAAGCATCTCAATGATTAAACCGTGACGATCAAGGATATCTCCTGGTATTAGCAGTACCTGATTCTTTGGTGAAGTGACCTGCTGATGACATACTCTTCATCTTTCCCTGCATCCTGCTCTCCAGGGCTGGCCACAGCCCAGAGCACACTATTAGCTTCAGCCAAGTGCAGGTGTGAGTGAAGGTTCCAAGTGCTGTGACTGGACTTAGAGGACTCATCAAGGGGCATCCCTCTTGGTGACTCTGGGATTGTTGTGTGGCAGTGTTGGTCTTCTGCCCAGGAACTGAGGAAGTCTCCTGAGCACTCCAAGGCCCGTTTGGTTCAGGTCTCTCCCTGGCTGCGTGTCCTTATTGCTTCCTTCTTTCCCGGAGGGTCCCTGGGATGAACGTTGGGCCTATTCATTTCCTGCCTAGAATACAGCCCATGCCATATTGATTCAAAAGACAGGCATGGCACTTGGAAATTCTGACCAAATTTAGAATTTCCCCTTTACGTGGACTGGCACGGGTGGTGAAGGACCCACCAACAGGAAGGTTTTGCACAATATTATTAGTAAGAGTAAAATCCTAGTCATGAAATTCACTAATGGGGAAAGGGCCAGTCTGTGCGCTGGAGCCTTACGCCTCTGTGAAGAAGGGTGGTGTGCACGTGATAGCTGATGTATTAAGTGAAGCAGGCTGGGTTGTGCTCCCATTCAATATGAAAGAGACTCAGATATAATAGTACAAGAGTTCATATTTATAAGGGCTTATAATATGCTGGGTTTACTTCCACACACTTACTTCATGTGTGTGAGCTCATTTAATCCTGCATCAACCCTGGGATTGGAGATTATTAGTATCCCCTCCCCCCCTTTTTTTAGTGTCTCATTTTTGCAATTGAGAAAACTAAACTTGGTCAATGTTGTATAGATAGTAGCTGAGCCAGGACTCAAACCCAGGCTTCCTGGTGGCAGAACCTTGCACTTAACCACTGGGTGTATCTGTGCACATACATAGAGTCTCTCTGGATTTATCTGAACACCCATGGGGCTGCTGCTGAGGATGGTGGTGTTGGGAATGAGTGACTGAGGAGGAGCTTTAATTGCCTAGTGCCTTGTCTCTTACTGGTGTTTATCGTTTATTTATTTTTTTCATAACAAATGTGATTTCAGTGTGTGTGTGTGTGTGTGTGTGTGTGTGTGTGTGTGTGTGTGTGTGTTGGAGGTCAGAGAACAACTCTGTATGTCAGTTTCCTCCATCCACCTTTATGTGGGTTCTGGGGACTCAAGCTCAGCTGGTCAAGCTTGCAGAGTGTGTGACAGCAGATACCTGCTGATCTACCTCACAGTCTGGATCCAGTCCATTTCAGCCAGTCACTCCACATCAGGAACAACAAACATATCAGGAGCAATACCGTCACCTCCGTGGCTGTCCTGTGGTGGTGTGAATGAGATACTGTCAATCACCTCCGTGGCTGTCCTGTGGTGGTGTGAGTGAGATACCGTCAACCACCTCCGTGGCTGTCCTGTGGTGGTGTGAGTGAGATACCGTCACCTCCGTGGCTGTCCTGTGGTGGTGTGAATGAGACACCGCCACCTCCGTGGCTGTCCTGTGGTGGTGTGAATGAGAAGGGCCCCCATAGGCCCATGTATTTGAATGTGTAGTCCCACTTGGTGCAGTTGTTTAGGAAAGATTAGGAAGTGTGGCCTTGTTGGAGAAGGTATATCACTGAGGTTTTGTGAAGGTTTGTCACTGTGGGCTGTGTGGTTTCAAAGCTCACACCATTGCCAGTTAGCTCTCTGCCCCCCCCCCCCCCCGCCTCCTGCTAGTGGGTCAGATATAAGCTCTCAACTACTGCTCCAGTGCCATGCCTGCTGGCCTGCTGCCATGCTCCCCACCATGATGATGGTGGAGTCCAACCCTTTGGAACCATGAATGCCTGAACCAAATGCTCTCTTTTCTAAGTTTCCTGGGTCATAGTGTCTCTTCACAGCAGTAGAAAAGTAACTGAGAAATCTGGATGGTTTTTCTTTTCTTGTTTGTCTCCTTCCACAAGGCTCCTAACCAGCCTCTCACTGACCTTAAATTCTGTTGCCCCTAAATTTATACATTGAAATTCTAAACCTCAAAGTGTTAGCATTAGAAGTGGGGCCTTTGGAAGGTCACTGGGTCAAAAGGGTGAAGCCCTGTGGATGGGATTACAGGCAGCTGTGCTTTGAATCAAAATCTGCCCACAGAATCATGGTTGACTCCTGGTTGGTGCCGCTCTTTAGGAAGTCTGTAAAACCTTTAGAAGATGGAACCTCGGTAGCAAGAGGTCCCCGAGGAGCCCCGCTTCCAGGTCACTCTCCACTTCCTGGCATCACAGGGAGTGTTAGCTACTGCCTCCCACTCATGGCACCATGCCTTCCCCTCCACAGTGGACTGTGTGCCTTAAAACTGTAAGCCAAGACAAACCCTTCTCCTTTTAGCTGCTTGTTATCAGGTATTTCAAAAGCAACCGACACATGGTCTTTACAGAGGAGAATCTGGCTTATGTCACTGGAGGGAATAACACAATGTTTATGAGACACACACCTTTCTTCCAACGTTTTATTTATTTTGTGTGTGTGCATATGTTTTAAGTGTGTGAGTGTGGGCATGCACATGCCATGGTGTGTCATAGGTCAGAGGACAACTCCTTGTAGGGGTTGGTTCTTTCCTTTCACCTCGCTGAGACAGAGTTTCTCTTGTCAGTCCTGTTGGCTGTGTACTTCGGGCTAAACGACTGTGCTGTACAGTCTTATGTCTCCTTGACACAGGCTAAAGTCATCTGAGGGGAGAGAATCTCAGTTAAGAAAATGCTGCAGACTACAGGCTATAAGCAAGCCTGTAAGGCAGTTTTCTCAATTGGTAATTGATGGGAGAGGGCCCATCCCATTGTGGGTGGTACCCTCCCCAGGCAGGTGGTCCTGGGTTCTATAAGATCTCTGTGAGTTCGAGGCCAGCCTGATCTACAGAGCGAGTTCCAGGACAGGCTCCAAAGCTATATAGAAACACTGTCTTAAAAAAAGAAAGAAAGAAAGAGAGAGAGAGAGAGAAAGGGAGGGAGGAAGGGAGGAAGGAAGGAAGGAAGGAAGGAAGGAAGGAAGGAAGGAAGGAAGGAAGGGTGAGCAAGCCGTGAGGAACAAGCCAGTAAGCAGCTCCGCTCCTACCTCCAGGATCCTGCCCTGTTTGAGTTCCTGTCCTGACTTGCTTCTATGAAGAGTGATGTAGGGTGTAAACTGAAAAACCCCTTCCCCCTGACTTGCTTTGGTCACGGTGTCTCATCACAGCAACAGAAACCCTGACTAAGCCACTGACCCATGCCGACCTCCTTCTCCCATTTCACCATGGGAGTTCTGGGGTTACAGGTGCAGATAATGACATCTAGCTTTTTTCTAGGAATTAAACTCAACTTGTTAGCCTGAGTGGCATGTGCTTTTGACCTGCCGAGTCTCCTCCCTGAGCTATGAAACACATGCCTCCATCTTAGACTTCTCAGAGTCTAGAAATTTGAGATGTCTCTTGCATATAAGACACCCAGCAGGTGGCATTCTGTTACAACACAGAAACGTACTAACGACCCTGGGGGGGGGGGAATAAGAGTTTCTGGAGATGGAAAGGCTCATCAGCTAAGAGCACTGGCTGCTCTTCCAAAGACCCAGGTTCAATTCCCAGCACCCACAGGCACTTACAACCTTCTATAACTCCAGCTTCAGGGGTTTAATGCCCTCTTCTGGTCTCTGAGGGCACTGCATGAATATCAAACAAAAATAAATAAATAAATTTTGTTTTAAAAATCAGAATTTCCTGAGAAAGTGGATCTTCATAGTTAGCAGCACTTGATTACACAGTTTGAAATGGCAGTGTTGGAGTGCTTTTTGTAACATCTGTATGATAAATAAAATAATTGTGTCCTCATGGTGATTAGACTTGGTCTATAAGTCAGTTACTTAACCCAGAGTATAATACAAGATACAGCGATGTCAAGAGAGAGTTTGAGGATTTGAACCTGTGAGACCAAAGCACTGCTCATGTGGCTGCATGGGTTGTCTGGTTTGTGATAACACCCAGTGGACACCTGAAATAAGAACAACCAGCCTCCTCATTCACAGAACTGCATCTGCCACAGATCCCCACTAACTCAAGAGCGTTGGATGATATATTCATTAGGAGGATTCACACTCCCCAGAGAATAATAAAAGTCTCTCATTCAGCTGCCTGAATGAGGTGGTATTAGACAGTGGAGAACCGTTTGAACTGACCACTGAGCCAGCACGATCTTTAGGTCCAGTGCTGCCACTGACGCAGATTGCTGGCTCCATTCCAGAAAATATGTTCCTGTGTCCAGACTCAAAAATTTGCAGTCTATTACAGTTATGTTTGCTGTTGATGAGTCAGGGTGTCACCTCTCCCTCCCTCTCTCCCTCCCTCCACCCCTCCTGGTTTTTTTTTTTTTTTTTTGTGTGTGTGTGTGTGTGTTGTGTGTGTGTGTGTGTGTGTGTGTGTGTTCATGCATGTGTCCACATGCCTAGAGGCCAGAGGCCAAACTTGCTTGTTGTCCCTTATGAGCTATGCACTTTGGTTGTATCTGTTTGATACATACTTTCTCACTGATCTAGTGACTGGCCTCCTGTCTCTGGCTGCCTAGTTGTGGGGTTGCAAGTATATACCAGTGTGCCTAGCTTTCTTATGGAGGTTCTGGAATCCAGGTCAGACCCTCATGTTTGTACAGCTACCAAGCTGTGGCCCCAGCCCTGACTTCTGATCCTCCTGCCTCCAAGATCCTGCAAGATCCTGCTCAAGGAAGGATCACAGGCATATGCCACCAAGCCAGATTTCATGAGTTGCTGGGAATTAACACAGGGCTTTTGTACCAGGCAAGCACTCTACCAACTGAGCCACATGCCCAGTTGCAGTAATATCTCTCTCTCTCTCTCTCTCTCTCTCTCTCTCTCTCTCTCTCACACACACACACACACACACACACACACACACACACACACACACATTGAGACAGAATCTTACATTAGTGCCCAGGCTGGCATGAGGTTTACAATGTAGCCCAGGTTAGCCTTGGCTCCTGAGTGAGGGATTACAGGTGTGAGCCACCATGTCCAGTTGATTTTTTATGTTTTGTCAAATTTACAGTTTACTGGTCTGGTTTATCTATTAATCGAGTTTTGAATTGCCTGTCTGTCACTAGAAAAGTTTCTGGTAGTCAGATGAAGGACAAAATGCCTTATAATGCTCAGTGACGTACCCTGCCACATTTAGATCAGGCTGCTGGCACTGAGATGTGGTGTTCATCCTCACCTCTCTTGGGACACATGAGTAGCTGTCCTGGGATGCAGGGGGCCCTCGGACCGCAGACTGGGTACCTCTGCTTGAGAGGGATTATATGAATTGTACTACACTGAACAATTGCTCCTCGGTGTATACCACTTTCCAGTCCACGCACGTGGGTGGGTGGGGGCAGTGTGGTAGCATGGTCAGTGCTCTGGAGTCTGGGCGTCACAGCCAGACGATCTGGTTCAGCTTGTAATTCTACAGTTCCATTAAATGACCTTGAATTTATTTTATTATTTAAATCCTCTTTGTGCCTCACCTTAAGAAACAATATATTTTTATTTATGTGTTTGTATGTGTGCCTGAGTATATGTACATGTACCACATGCATGTATGTGCCCACAGAGGCCAGACAAGGGTGTCTATAGTGATCTTTTATTTGTAGTGAAATGTGATTTTATTTGTATGTTAATAAAGTTGCCTTGGGGTCAGAGCAAGCCGTAGCAGAAGCTGGGCGGTGGTGGTGCACTCCTTTAATCCCAGCTCTTGGGAGGCAGAGCTAGGCAGGATCTCTGTGTGTTCAAGGATACAGCCAGCATGGCAGACACACGCCTTTAATCTCAATACCAACCATAGAAGACCTGGAGGTCTCTACAGACAGGCAGTGACGAGGAGGTCATGTGGCTGGGTTTACAACCAATGAGAAAACAGAACAGAAAGTCTATAAAAGAAAAAACACACAGAAGTAGGTCTCTTGCGGAGAGGAAAGACAGCAGAAGCAGTGAAGGGTAAGGTTTTCAGCTCTTGCTCTGACCTCGTGGCTTTTAACTCTGCAATTGGATCTGTGTTTCTTATTTAACAAGACGGTTACATCTACAGGTGTCATGTCCCCTGGATTTGGAGATATAAGTGGTTGTGAGATCCCTGATGTAGGTGTTGCAAACTGAACTGGGTCTTTCACAAGAACAGCAAGTGCTCTTGACCACTGAGCCATCTCTCCAGTCCCATCACTTTCTCCATCTTCAGAATGATGGCTGCCCAGGACTCTCCCGAAGAGCTTGTAAATTTCTAAATGAGTTATTACCTTTGGCCCTTAAGTCCAAGTCTGACATTTAGCAATTATTTGGCAGATATTAACTGGTTTTTTTTTTTTTATGGTATCTTCACAAGGTATAGCTCCACAATTTTATGGTTGTGGAAATTGAAGTTTGGAGAGTTTAAATTACTCGCCCCAGGTCAGAGGAATATAACACTTCAGATTCAAAACCACACCTGATTATAGAACCCTCACCATCTGGCACTTGGGTGTTCATTACTTGATATTATAGAGCTGTCTGCAGCTTTGATTCCTCCCAAAAAGATTTGTGAAAAGGATTTAATATGGATTGACTAGAGGGTCCTAGAAACAAGAAAAATATGAGAAGCTGTAGATAACAAAGGAAAGAACTTATTAAAAAAAACAGTCATCGATGCACTGGAGAAGCAGCGTGCATGGTGCTCTTACAGAGATGTTTGGTTCCCAGCACACATGTCCAGTGGCTCACACCACCACCACCACCACCACCCCGTCATGGGATCCAGCGCCCTTTTCTGGACTCCTTTGGAACCTACATGCATGTGGTACACATACAGACACACAGGCACAGACACCACACACACACACACACACACACACACACACACACATGTGAATATTTAAAATATAGCAAAATAAATATTTTTAAAAACAATAAAACAAAATAAACCTCTAAAAAACGAAGCCCAGTTATGGACTGAGCAGAAGCTTTGAAGAGCAACAAACGTATTATGCACAGAAAGACAGGGACAGGGACCAAACTGAGCAGGTAAAAGGCAAGACAATGTTTTTGGTTTTTTGTTTTTGTTTTTGTCTTGTTTTTTTGTTTTTCGAGACAGGGTTTCTCTGTAGCTTTGGAGCCTGTCCTGGACAAGCTCTGTAGCCCAGGCTGGCCTCGAACTCACAGAGACCCACCTGCCTCTGCCTCCCGAGTGCTGGGATTACAGGCATGTGTCACCACCACCTGACCAATGTTTTTGTTGGTTTAACAAGGCAACTTAGGTAGGGCTTCTACAGCTATGAGGAGACACCACGACCACAGCAACTCTTATAAAGGAAAACATTTCATTGAAGTGGTGGCTTATAGTTCAGAGGTTCAGTCCATATCATCATGGCAGGGAGCATGGCAGACATGGTGCTGGCTACATCTTGATCAGAAGGCAACAGGAAGTGAACTCAGACACTGAGCAGTATCTTGAGCATAGGAAACTACAAAGCCCACCCCCACAGTGACACACTTCCTCCAACAAGGCCACATCTATTCCAACAAAGCCTAATAATGCCGCTCCCTATGAGCTTATGGAGGCCAATTCATTCAAACTACCACACAAGCATACTTGGGATACTTTGAATACTGTTGTGCCTGTTGGGAACAACAACGAAAACCACTGAGTAACCCCTTCACTCCCAGAGTGGCCCAAGGGGAGAGAGGCTACCCGAGGACCAGGAAGGATGAGAGTCCTGCTGTAGACTCAGGGTGAGGGGTGCCCTCAGAGCTGGGACCTGTGAGTGCTGTGTAAGGGAAGATGAGCATGGTAGGCAGGGACACCCTGAAGGGAAAGAGAGCTGGCCACAGCTGAAAGCTACTTGCTTCCGCCTTCCTGTTTGTCTGTTTCTGTTTCTGCTGCATGATCTCTTGAGTCTCTTTGGAGTCCAGTTTCTCTTGCCCACAATTCTCTCCAACACTCAGGATTGCCTGCCACCTACACTAGCATTAGGTGTTTCAGTGTACCTGAGGATCACCAAACTTCCAAACTTAGAGGCGTCTCCTTGCCTCAGTGCCAGCTTTCTGCCTGTTTCCAGAATAGTCCTATGAACTTTGTGATCAGCTATTCTGTAACATACAAGCACAAGCACGCACATATATAAACAAACATGCATGTGCTCACACACATGTACACAGAAACACACAGCACACATAAATGTGCATGCATGTGCATACGTACACACCACACAGACACATGCATGCATGCACATATGCATACACAAAAACACACCACACACTTGCATGCACACATGAGTACGCAAGCACATACACATGCACACACACACACAAACACACACACAAACAAACACACACACACACATATACACACTGGACTTTGCAACATATTCTGTGAAGTAAAATGTGTGACCTAAGAGTTAATATTACTAATTAAGATAGAGGGCTGGAGAGATGGCTCAGTGATTAAGAGCATTGGATGATTTTCCAGAGGACCTGGGTTCAATTCCCAGCACCCACATGAAGGACATGAAGGCTCACAACTGTCCATATCTGTAGTCCTATGAGATCAGATGCTCTTTTCTGGGGAGCAGAAGTATATGCAGACAAAACACCCATATATATATAAAACACAGAAGAAATATTTAAGGTAATAATAATAATTCAGATTGAAATAAGAGAATCTGTTATTGTGGCTAACTGTAGCTGAGAGGCCACATCTTAACCAGGAAGCAGAGAGTGAACTGAAGTAGGGCTAGGGCACAAACTCAAAGACCCGTCCCCAGTGACGCACTTCCTCCAGCAAGGCTCCACCTCCTGAGGTTCCTAACCTCCCCAATCACCAGCCTATGGGGGCCATTTCTCATCCAAACCACCACAGGTGGCGTCTGAATTTATTGTTATTTAATAAATTCTGACACTGTGGAAAGGCACCTGCATGTCCACCCATGTTTCTGCTATATTATTTTTAGCACACCACCCCTTTATCTTTCTGAGGACCCCTTTATCTTTCTAATCCTAAATTTTGCGATTTGAAGAGCCTAATTCACCCTCCAAAGGACTGTGATCCAGACCAGAGCGTTCAAAGGTCGTGGAGGAGCAACAATGGCTGCAATGTTGATCTGGATCATAGGAGGGAGGCCGGCTGCAGCTGAAGAGGTTATCAGTGAGGCTGGAACCCAAACCCGGAGCTTGGCCACTAACTCCGTGCCCGCCCCTTCCCTTTCCCCATCCTTCTTTTATTTGAGCCTGTAAACTGAAGGAATAGATCATCAATTCTTTTTAAAGTTACATTTATTTTGTTCTTTTTTGTAGGTATGGATGTGGGTATCTGTGTGTGCTTGACAGACTTAGATGGGGTGGTTTCTTCAACCTGCCCTTGGGTCCCTATCTGGGGTCAGTGGACATTTGTTCATGACTCCCCAGGAAGAGGGAATGTAACACTTCCTGTCCAAACAGAAGTAAGACAGAACCAAATATGAGCTTGGGAGCAGCAATTGTGTTGTCCTCCTTATAGGGGCTAAGATGGGTAATTGAGGGTAAGCTGTCTGAGGGTAGCGCATCCTCAGGGGCAGTCCCGAGGAGCCTTCCTCCATGTGGTATGGAATGCGTGCCTCCTTGATGAATGTGATCCGCCGAAGGAGTATTGAGACATCAGGGAATGGCTGAGGGACCAGGATGGTGGGAAAGCCGTGGTGGAAGTTTCATTGTTCCAGCTCTGAATGACGAGGTGTACCCGGGGTTCAGCTGTGTGCCGAGAGAAGAGCTTGCCTGTCTGCACAAGGGGAGAGTTTCAAAACAGACTCGTGCCAGCGGTAAGCTGCATAAAGGAGGAAGAGTTTGCTGTTCCTCTCAGCTGGGGATACAGAAGGACCGGGACAAATTAGAGCTTTACCCAAAAGCCCCTTGTGGATCCATAGAAAGAATCAAGCAGCGAGGAGTGAGAAAATGTGTAGAAAGGACCTCGAGAGAACTGGGTACGAGAGAGGCAGTGTGTGCTACCCAGCTCAGGCAGACAGGGATCAAGGAAGAGTTACAGAGGTTCCTGTGTGGTTCCCGTGTCCCATGACGAGGCGCAGTTTTTGCTCCCTAGGGTGTCTCTAGAGGAGGAATGGCTTAGATCGGCAAGCAGACTGGGTTTGTGGACCATTAAAGCAACCAAGAGAAAGTAGGAATAGAGCTGGGAAAGGGGACACGGAAGCAAACAGGCAAGTGTGTAAGGGGGCGGGGTGGGGGGACCAGCGGGAAGCCAGATGCTCTGCTGGTGAACTTCGGAAGGGTCTAACTCCTCAACAGCAGTTTAATAGAGGAGTGGATACCGTGGAGATACCAGCTGCAGGGGAGGAAGGGTCTCTTAGGGACGGAGAACTAGAGCAACTGTTTTCCTAGTGGGGAGGTCAAGATCACCTGCTGTTGAGGACAGTGCTCCATGTTGAGTTCTGGATTTATTGGTCCTCTACTAACATGCAAACTATTTGGTCATGAGTGAACGCTGGGGCTAGGTACGTTCCTGGTGGGTCCCAAGGATATCAAGGGCAATGGGCATCATTGGGTAGACATGGAGATAGACTGGTACAGAAGGAGATGAACTTACCCCCAAGAGCAGTTATTGTCCAGAGTATGCTGTATACCTTTCTCCCCCAGGGGTGAAGGCTGCTCACTCAGCCTGGGCCCCTTGAGTACCAAGTGTGGTCTATGGAGAAGCAGTAGCCACTACACCAGCCTGGAGCCTGCCAGGTCTGCAGAATCAGTTGGAGTTTGGTAGTCCGGAGGTAGGCAAAAGCAAGGTCCAGCTCCCCTTTGGTCCCAGGCTAGACAAAGCACACTGAACCTGCTTTACTGAGTGCCATCCTGGAGGGATGTTCAGTGGCCTGAGGAAACAGGATGGCTCATGGAGAACGATTGTGAATTATAGTGA
The DNA here is from genome assembly GCF_903995425.1 of Onychomys torridus. Lineage (NCBI taxonomy): Eukaryota > Metazoa > Chordata > Mammalia > Rodentia > Cricetidae > Onychomys > Onychomys torridus. The sequence goes on from NC_050451.1 coordinate 108,859,905, forward strand.
GCTAGAGTCGTGTCTCCCACCCACACCCCCATACCCAATATTGACCTTTAGAGAAATGGTTGAGCTGAGTGTAGTGGCACACACCTTTAATCCCGGCATTCAGGAGGCAGAGGCAGGAGGATCTCTGTGAGTTCAAGGCCAGCCTAGTCAATGCAGTCAAGGCTACATAGTAAGACCCTGTCTCAGAGAAACAAAAACACAACATAAGAAACAGTTGATGCAAGTGATGGGCTCTTTCCATCCCTCTTTGGATATGCACACTTGTCTGAATGAACAGTAGTGGCCCTGAGGGGTCCTTCCCGCCATCTGTGAAAATGTTCTGGGGGAATGGTAGGCAGAAGTCAGCTTTGGGGATCATCCTCTGTGCTCTCCACCATTGTTGTTGGTTGTTTTTTACTCTTTTGGGGGCCCACCACCCAGCACCCCAATAAATCACACACAGAGGCTTAGTCTTTTTCTTTTCTTTTCCTTGTTTTGTTTTGCTTTTGAGCTAAGGATCGAACCCAGGGCCTTGTGCTTGCTAGCAAGGACTCTACCACTGAGCTAAATCACCAACCCTTTTTTCTTTTCTTTTCTTCTTTTTGGAGACTTAGTCTTAATTATAAACGCCTGGCTTTAGCTTCACTTGTTTCTAGCCAGCTTTTCCTAACTTTAAATTGTCTTGTCTACCTTTTTCCTCTGGGCTTTTCCTATTCTCTTACTTCTATAAATCTTACTCTGTGGCTTGGTGTTTAGCAGGGTGGCTGGTCCCTGGAGTCCTCCTCCTTCTCTAGCTACTTCTTCCCAAATTTCTCCTTCTATATTTTCTCTCTGCCTGCTAGCCCCACCTATCCTTTCTCTTGCCTTGCTACTGGTCATTGTAGCACAAATTGTTGGAAGGTCTTGTTAATCAAAACAAACCTGGAGCCAGGAATTGGGGTGAATGCTGGATGATCAGAGAAACAGAACAGGCCACAGCTTCCTCACCTTGCCAATTCCTCAGCTGATCCTGTTTCCTCAGACTAGAAGCCTCTGAATTCTTATCTAAATGGATCTCAGCTGAACTGTGCTACTCAAAAGCCTAAAAAGTTAACCAGCTCTAGTGCCTGGTCCTCATGTCTTATATACCTTTCTGCTTTCTGCCATCACTTCTGGGATTAAAGGCTCTTGTTACCATGCCTGGCTGTTTCCAGTGTGGCCTTGAACTCACAGAAATCCAGACTGATCTCTGCCTTTGGAATGCTAAGATTAAAGGTGTGTGTGCCACCATTTTCTGGCCTCTGTATCTAGTGGCTGTTCTATTCTCTGACCCCAGGTAAGTTATTAGGGTGCACAATATTTTGGGGGACACAATATCACCACAGGTCATTCAGTTCTTTATTAGACCATCAGGTGTTTTAGACAGGCACAGTAACATAGCTTCACAGAGTTAAACAAAAGCAACATAAACAAAAGTTACACACCTTAAAATAATATTCTACAACATGCCATATTTTTTTGGCGAGGATTTCTCACTGAATCTTGAGCTCAGCATTTGGGCTGGACCGGCCGGCCAGAGAGGCTCCGGGCTGGAGGTGGGAAGGTTTCCCACTTTCCCCTTTCCAATGCTGATGTTACCAACTTCTTGTCTTTTTCATGGATGCTAGGGATCTGAACTCAGAGCCTACTCACAGCAAGCACTTTACCCACTGACTTATTTCTCCAAGTAAAATCATTCTTTATGTAAATCTGACCTCTGGGTGTCTTGCAGAAGGCAACTGAAATCTGTGCAAGCACACCCAAAGGAGCAGGGAAGGGAGGTGTGTGCCTAGGTGCACAGCCAGGCAGAACTGAGAAATTCTTGGGAGTATTATGATTGAGTAAGAAGCATGTGGAACCTAACAAGGTTATCGAAAAAATTCTTCAATAGCTTGGGCTGTTGAAAATAAAACAATTGCAGGTATCTGGGGAGACTGTTGGGGGATTGGTCTTCACATCCCTTGCTCAAGCTACCCATCCTTTGTATAAATTGATTTTTGGAAAAGAGGGTATTCCATGTGAGATTTGTACAGACAAGCTCCAAAGGCTTTTGAGCAAACTAACATTCTTGTAGGATGGATTAAATAGCTATGTACTCTAATCTCAGTGAGGAAAGATTTATTGTGGCCTATGGGGTTTATAGAGATGTAGTTCTTCATGAGGTGGGGGTGTTGGCCAGAGCCTGGCAGCTGGGTGTGTCCTTCAGGAGGAAGATTCAAATGTAAGTAGTTATTTTGGGAGGTGGTTCTGGGAATCTGATTGGGGTGGGAAAACAAGGCAGAGGAGGTTTTGTGAAACACAGGACTAGCTCTGTGTGTGTGTGTATGTGTGTGTGTGTGTGTGTGTGTGTGTGTGTGTGTTTGGGTCTCTCTCTGTGTATGTGTATGTATATGTGTGTCTGTGTGTATATGTGTGTGTGTCTGTGTTTGGGTGTATCTGTGTGTGTGTGCATGTGTGTGTATATGTGTGTATGTATATGTGTATGTGTGTATGTGTTTGGGTCTCTCTCTCTGTGTATGTGTATGTATGTATATGTGTGTGTGTATGTGTGTATGTGTTTGGGCGTATCTCTTTCTCTGTGTGTGTGTGTGTGGTATGTGTGTGTGTGTGTGTGTGTGTGTGTGTGTATGTGTTTGGGTGTATCTCTTTCTCTGTGTGTGTGTGTGTGGTATGTGTGTGTGTGTGTGTGTGTGTGTGTGTGTGTGTATGTGTGTATGTGTTTGGGCGTATCTCTTTCTCTGTGTGTGTGTGTGTGTGGTATGTGTGTGTGTGTGTGTGTGTGTGTGTGTGTGTGTGTGTAATTCAGACCTGTAACCTCTGGGGAGGCTGATGCAGGAGGACTGCCACAATTTCGAGGCCAGCCTGGGTTACAGACTAAGACTTTGTTTTACAACAACAAAAAGTTACTGCTCTGGATAGCTGGGTCCAGCTTCGGGACTCCAGGGTGGCAAAGGGATGTCCCGGCAGGGATTTCTGCGGATACTTATTCCCTGAATCTCCATCTTGCCTCTGTGTAGGTTGAACAAATGGCTGAAGTCAAAAAGCCCTCTGCTGTGGATATCGCTCTGTGTAAATAAAGTTCTGATTGGCCAGTGGCCAGGCAGGAAGTATAGGCGGGACAAGAGAGAAGAGAATTCTGGGAAGTAGAAGGCTGGGGAGAGACACCACCAGCAGCTGCCATGAAAAGCAACATGTAAAGATACTGGTAAGCCACAAGCCATGTGGCAAAGTCTAGACTAACAGAAATGGGTTAATTTAAGATAGAAAAGGTAGATAACAAGCAGCCTGCCATGGCCATACAGTTTGTAAGCAATATAAGTTTCTGTGTGCTTTCTTGGTTGGGTCTGAGCAACTGTGGGACTGGCAGGTAAGAGAGATTTGTCCTGACTGGGCCAGGCAGGAAAACTCTAACTACAGCCCTCAGGCAGAATTACAGGTGCAGACAATTGAAAGTTGAACCAGCATTCACGAAAAAATGGTTCCCGCCCAGTAGATCTGGACACAGCACAGATGGCCTCTCCCACTGTGTGGACTTTATCTTAGCCGCCAGGGAGGGCGTATTTCCCCAAGGTGGCTATAATTAGAGAAGACAGCCTGCCAAGCAGCCAGGCCTGTTTGGTCCAGACCACACATCACCTGACATATGGAGGTGGTGAAAGGGAGCACAGGACAGTGAAGACACTTGTTTCTTGGAATTCAAGAACTTTCTTCCACAAGGCCAAGGCTATTCTATTCAAATGATTCTATTTTAAAAAATTACCACATGAACATGAAGCCAACTTCATCATACTTCCTTAATGTGGCAAAATTTTAAACATTCGAAGCCATATTTTTATTCAAGGGGGTAGTGTAGAAGTATGTTCTTGACATTCTTCAGGGTCTTTGGTTGAAAAGACAGCAGCATGAAGAACAGCAGGATGAGCATGGCACATCATGTTTGAATGTTTAAATTTTCAGTCACATGGCCTTATCTAGAGATAAATAACCCTTGTATACATGATCCTCAGGCGAGGGCCTGGGAGGTGCCTCGGTGAGAAAAGCATCAGCTGTGTTAGTATGAGAACCTGAGTTCCGACCCAGGACCCACATAAAGCCAAACGCAGTAGTGCACGTCTGTAATCCCTCACAAGATGGAAGGAATTCCTGGAAACTCCAGGGACAGCCAGCCTGAGGTATGTAACCACAAACAAGAAACCTTGTTTCAAACAAAGTGGGTGAGGACCAAGGCTGAGGATCATCCTCTGACTTCTACACGCGCATGGTGACATGTATGCACTCACGCTCACACAAGAAGGAACACACACTCATGACCATTAAAAAAGAAAACTTCAGGTAATTCACCATGGTGGCTATCAGCAGGAGGATGGGTGGGATTCTGGTTTGTTTTCTTACCTTGCCATCCATCCTCATTTTAAGATGTTCTGTGACTCTAGGGTTAAAAGTTGGCCCAACACCCCGACTGTCCGTGGGACCCACTCACACATGATTTGGGAAGAAGACAGGAGGCAGAGTTCTCATCTTGCTACAGTGCCACCAGGTGTGTGTGGCTACACCCCACGTTCCACGGCCAGTGCTCATTCTGAGGCATGAGTTGTAATGACAGTGGCCTGCCATGTGCACCCATGTGCACATCACCCATGCTGCTTGAGCTCTGGACCACAGCCCTGGTGGCTCCATCACTCCAGGGGTTGCTTTCAGCCTCCACCTTGCCCAGGCTTGCAGAGGTTTTGCTAGTGAATAACTCTGCTACTAAATCAATCCCTACTTGAAGAAACTACAGTGAATTTAGACCGCTTTGGAAGTGGATGCAAGTGTTACATTTCTTTTCTTTTTTCTTTCTTCTCTCTTTTTCCCTTTTCTTTTTCTTTTCTTTTTTTTTTTTTTTGGAGCTGAGGATCGAACCCAGGGCCTTGTGCTTGCTAGGCAAGCACTCTACCACTGAGCTAAATCCCTAACCCTCTTTTCTTTTTTCTTTTCTCTCCTCTCCTCTCCAATCCTCTCCTCTCCTCTCCTCTCCTCTCCTCTCCCTGTATGTGTGTCTTTCTTTCTTTTTCCAAAACAGGGTTTCTCTGTTTAATAGCCCTGTCTGTCCTGGAACTCACTCTGTAGATCAGTCTGGTCTCAAACTCACAGAGATCCTCCTGCCTCTGCCTCCTGAATGCTGGGATTAAAGGCGTGTGCCACCACTGCCAGCCAAGTGTTACATTTCTATTGCTGTGATAAAAGGCTCTGGCAAGTTAGCTATGCTGTGGCCAGGAAATCCCAGGAAGCCTCCTGTCTTTGCCTCCCCAGCTGGGATTATGCACAACCATGCTCAACTATTTAACGTGAGTTCAGGGGACAGAGCTCAGGTTCTTACCCTTGCACTGACGGAGGCCCTTTCCCAGATGAGCTATCCCAGACCCAGTATTTGACCCTCTTTTGACTGCTGTGTTTCAGTTTGCATAATACCTTCAAATGCTGTAGCACGAGTCAGCATGTCCTTCCTTGTTAGGCCTGAGTGATTCCATTGAATGAATGTACCCTTCATCCTTCAGTGGAGCCTTGGGTATCTTTTACCTCTCGGTTATTATGAATTGTGTTGTCTTGACATGTCTGTGCAAGTATCACTTCAGGGCTCTATGTTTATTTACTTATTCATTCATTCATTTTGCATATGTGTGTGTATTTGTCAAACTGTATGTGTGATGTGTATACTGGTGTAGCATGAATCTTAAAGAATCTTATTAATAAAAACAAACCTGGAGCCAGGTATTGGGGTGAATGCTGAAAGATCAGAGAAGCAGAACAAGCCACAGCCACCTTGCCTTGCCAATTCTTCAGCTGATCTTGTTTCCTTAAAATGGAAGCCTCTGTGTCCCCATCTGAATGGGTCTCAGCTGAACTGTGCTACTCAAAAGCCTAAAAGCTTAACCAGCTCTAGTTCCTGGTCCTCATGCCTTAAATACCTATCTGCTTCCTGCCATCACTTCCTGGGATTAAAGGTTCTTGTCACCATGCCTGGCTGTTTCCAGTGTAGCTTTGAACTTACAGAGATCCAGGCAGATCTCTGCCTCTGGAATGCTGGGATTAAAGGGGTGTGTACAACCATTTTCTGGCCTCTGTATCTAGTGGCTGTTCTGTTCTCTGACCCCAGATAAATTTATTAGGGTGCACAATATTTTGGGGAACACAGTACCACCACATATGGGTGCATGTGGCTGGCAACCCAAGAATGGCATCAGGTGTCCTACTCCACTGTTCTCCATCTTATTCCCTCAACACAGGTTCTCACTGAATCCTGAGCTAGGCTTGAGGCCAGCAAGCCAAAGCAATCTTCCTGTCCCCAGTGACCTCATACCCTCCCCCATCAATCTTCCTGTCTCTATCCCATGGTTGGGTAGTGATTGGTGGTTGATTGATGTGATTGGCACCAGGGGCGGGGCCTGTTTGTCTCCCTTAAAATAAACTTCTCAGCTATAGATTGTCAGGGCATTTCTGGGCCTTCAGCATTAGAGGGTTACATTTGTTTATTATCTCTTTTAGAGCCCCCTCGGTAGTCACTCTGGATAAATTTAGAATAAAAAATACAGAGAACAAAAGACATGGCTCAAAGGTGGAGCCCTTGCTTAGCATGTACATTCCCTGAGTTCAGTTCTTAACACTGCAAAAATAAACAGTGTGTATATGTGTTTGTGTCTCTGTTTGTGTTTTTGTGTATGTTTATGTGTGTGTGTACATGTGCATATGTGTTTATGTTTGGGTATGTATGTATGCATCTATATGTGTGTTTGTGTTGTGTGTGTACATGTATATGTGCATATGTGTGTTTATGTTTGGGTATGTGTGTATGTATCTGTGTGTGTGTGTGTGTGTGTGTGTGTGTGTGTGAAGTTTTACTCTCTATTCTCTCTTAATCCTTGACTTCACATTAAGTATATTGGATTCAAAAGGAATAGTAATTAATCTGGTCATGATTGTGGGTTGTGATAAAACATAAAAAGGAACTACAAGACACTTGTTCTGGAGGACAAATCAATCTCCTCAGGAGCGAGCTGCTGTGGCCTCCCCAGCGTAGGAATGACCTCAGTCCCTCTGTGCCTGTGATGCATGCTTCTGGCATCTGTTTTGACTGTCTCAGAACCTCTGTGCCTGGGGTGCCTGACCCTTGGAGCAGGCTAACGGGAACTGAAGGAGGTGGCTGGTTTATCATCATCATAAGTCAGTGCTCTGGCATTTGGATCTGTATATCATTAGTCTTTTTCTAATTTAATTTGTGCTTGTCTGAGCAGCTGCAGAATATAATACAATTGTGCTTTTATTCTTAGTTTTAAAAATTACATTTATTTATTGAGTGTTTGTGTGTGTGTGTGTGTGTGCACATCTGTGCCGAGATGTGACATTGCATGGGTATGGAGGTCAAAGGACATCTTGCCAGAGCCTATTTTCTCCTTCCTTCTGCTATATGAGCCCTGAGAATCGAACTCCAGGCGTCAGCAGCCCCTTTGCACACTGTCCCCAGCTGTGCTTTTAAGGATACGAAATGGACAGTCAGGCTCTATTTGGTGATAAATGCCAAGGTGAAGTAGGGCAGATCGCCAGGCTGCTGGCACAGCCCGCGCTCTCTTTGAGCTGATTTTAAAACACAGCCATTGTTCCTTCCTTCTCCTCCTCCTCTAGAAACACTCCAGTGGTCCGCTCTGCAAACTGCTTCAGAATGGCAGGAAAAGCCGGCACCTTTCGACATTGTCAGATGAGGGCACAGGGGACTGTCTCACCTTTGCAGGAAGTGGCTTCTTCTGAAACACATGGGAGGTTATCGCCATTGTATCCCCTTTCTTCTTCTGGGCCCAGAGCTGCCACACCCCAGCACAGTCTACAAAGTGAAGGAAGAGGGAGAGCTCCATAGCGCTATGTTTAGTTTGCCACCCGGAATGACCTTACATTTAAAAACAACAAACAAAAACCAGATTGTCGAGCTAGAGACCATCGATGGTTACAAGTACTTGCTGCATTATGCATAATGACCAGAGCTCTGCTCCCAACATCCGTGAAGCAAGCCAGGTATGGCCCCTGCACATCTGTAGCCCCAACACTGGGAGCACTGAGTATGCAGCGATGGAGGATCATGGGGTTGCTGTTTCCAAGTCTAACAACAAAAAAAGCTCCAGGTTCAAAGAGAGAGCTCAAAGGTATGAGATGAGGGATGATAAAGGATGCCCAGCACTCTCCTCTAGCTTACACACACACACACACACACACACACCACATACATAAACATATACCACATACACACACCATACACACATATACATATACATTGCACACCCAATACATGCACACACACCATATACACATACATCATACACACCAACATATATACAAACATACCACACACACACACACACACCCCACACACACCACATGCATGCAAGTGCAGTTTTTAAAAAGGACTTATCTTTAAGTTTTGTGGGTAATCCTCAAGGCTGTGGCCAAATGCAATCAGTCAGACCCTGCCATATAAACATTAAATTCACTTAGGTAACATTTATAAGAATTATCAATATCACTAGGCATGGTGGAGAACTCCTTTAATCCCAGCACTTGGGAGGCAGAGGCAGGTGGATCTCTGGGTTCAAGGTCAACCTGGTCTACAGAGCAAGTTCCAGGACAGCCAGGGCTACAGGTAAACCTTGTCTCAAAAAACAAAACAAACAACAAACAAACAGAGAGAGAGAGAGAGAGAGAGAGAGAGAGAGGAAGATGACTCAGTGGCTAATAGCACTGGCTGCTCTTCCAGAGGACTTGGGTTCAATTTCTAGCAACTACATTACATGGTGGCTCACAACCATCTGTGATGAAACCTCTTCTGGTCTATAGGCATACATGCAGGCAGAACACTGTTCTTGTAAGGAAAACATTTCATTGCAGTGCCTCACTTACAGTTTCAGAGTTCAGTCCATCATCATCATGATGGGCAGCATGGCACTATGCAGGCATACATGGTACTGGAGAAGTAGCTGAGAGTCTTACATCTGGCAGGGACCAGGAAGTTGGCTGAGACACTGAGTGGTATCCTGAGCATAGGAAACCTCAAAGCCCGCCCCCACAGTGATGCACTTCCTCTAGTAATGCCATATAGACTCCACCAAAGCCACACCTCCTAATAGAGCCACTCCATAAAAGATTATGGAGACCAATTACATTCAAACTACCACAGATGCATTGTGTGAAATTATCAAATAATTAATAATTATACTTAAATGATAAAAATTATAGTAAATAATCATTAAACTCATTATAGTTTAAATAATATTAGCAGGCTAAGGCTGTAGCTCAGTTGGTAGAGCATTTGCCTAGTGTTCATGGAGATCTGACTTCGAGCCCCCACACCATATAAAGCAGGTGTGGTGGTCACACCTGTGATCCTAGCACTTAGGAGGCAGAGGCAGGTGGACCTCTGTAGGTTTGAGGATAGCCTGGTCTACATAGTAGTTCCAGGTCAGCTAGGGCTACAATAGTCAGACTCTGTCTCAATAATAGTAATGATGATAATAATGATGATTTCAAAGAATCAACTATCTAACACCTTCTAATAATCTAAAATTATCCTTAAAGAATTATTCCTTCAGCATCCTATTTTTCAGAGTCATTAGATTTTAGGTAACATGTGAGGCATGAGAATGATCATTCAGTGCAAAGCAAGATGGAACACCCAGCTGTGCTCTGCTTCCCAATAGGCCTTCCTGAACAGAAAAGGGTTCTATTTTTAAAGGTGTGTGCGTGTGTGTGTGACATGTATAAGTGTGTGATGTGTGAGTGCGTGACATGTATGAATATGTGACATGTATGAGTGCGTGACATGTATGAGTATCTGACATGTATGAGTGTGTGTGTGTGTGTGTGACATGTGTATGCGACGTGTGAGTGCGTGACATGTATGAGTGTGTGACGTGTGAGTGTGTGACATGTATAAGTGTGTGACGTGTGAGTGCGTGACATGTGTGACATATGTATGCGACGTGAGTGCGTGACATGTATAAGTGTGTGACGTGTGTGTGTGTGTGACAATGTATGCGACGTGTGAGTGCGTGACATGTATAAGTGTGTGATGTGTGAGTGTGTGACATGTATGAGTATCTGACATGTATGAGTATCTGACATGTATGAGTGTGTGTGTGATGTGTGTGTGTGTGAGACATGTGTGACATATGTATGCGACGTGTGAGTGTGTGACATGTATGAATATGTGACATGCATGAGTATGTGACATGTATGAGTGTGTGTGAGACATTTGTGTGACATATGAGTATCTGACATGTATAAGTGTGTGTGTGTGTGTGAGACATGTGTGACATATGTATGCGACGTGTGAGTGTGTGACATGTATAAGTGTGTGACGTGTGAGTGCGTGACATGTGTGACATATGTATGTGACGTGTGAGTGCGTGACATGTATAAGTGTGTGACATGTATGAGTGTGTGTGTGTGTGTGTGTGTGTGTGTGTGTGTGTATGTGTGTGGTGTGTGAGTGCTCTCAGTATCAGATCCCCTGGAGCTGGAATTACAGGAAATTGTGACTTGTCTGATGTTGATGACAGGAACCAAAATCTGGTCTCTGCAAGGGGCAGCAAGTACTCTCATACAGTGAGTCATCTCCGCAGCCCCCTAAATGATTCTAACGTGAATTCATGGTCAATCCTTCCCCAGACAGTGAGAGTTTTTAAGAGTCCCCTAACTACTGACTAGACAGCTCATATTTTCATTTAACTTGGGTAACTAAAGTGGTTTATAGATTTAAGTAGTTTCTTGGTTAGGGTTCTATTGATGAGAAGAGACACCATGACCATGTCAACTCTTACAAAGGAAAACATTTAATTAGGCTGGCTTACAGTTCAGAGGTTCAGGCTGTTATCATCATGGCAGGAAGCATGGCGGCGTGCATGCATGGTGCTGGAGTCCTACATCGTTCCCCAGGCAGCAGAAGTAAAAGTGGCACAGGGCCTGCCTTGAGCACCCGAGTCGACCTGAAAGCCCGCCCTCACTGTGACACACTTCCTCCAACAAGGCCCCACCTCCTAACAGTGCCTCTCTCTGCAGGCCTAGCATTCACATGCATGAGTCTGTGGGCCATTCCTATTCTAACTGCCACAAATACTAACAGGCATTTGAATTCTATTAAGACTGCAGAAAATGGAAAGAAATCTAGTTTCAATGTACAGCCACAGCCTAATTATTTTGAAAGAAGACATTTGACTCAGAGATGTAGTTAAACCAACCCTTGTTATTTAAAAAATGAGAGTTGTTTGTTTGTTTGTTTTACCTCAGCACCTTACTTCAAGAAAAACTATTGGTGAAATTATTAAGGCCACTCCACGTAGTTAAAAGGGAGGTTTATTTTGTGGGGTAACTTACAAATGAAGGGGTAGGTTGCAGGGTCTGGCAAAGGTATAGTGCAGTCTGGCGGTGTTCTCTGGAGAACTCTGCTCAGTCTACCTCCAGCGTCCAGGGTCCCGGAACCAAGAGAGAGACCTCCTCCCCATCCTTGGTCTTCTGCTTCCTCCTCCGCCCTGCCTTGTGGGCGTGACCATTACTGAAGCCTCAATGGGGGTTGGAACTTCCAGGTCAATGCTGGGATGGCTATCCACTACATCTCCCCCTTTTGTCTAAATAAAAAAGTTCTAACCTAATACAAGACTATATACAAAGAGATGGTTATCAAATATTGTCCAGGAGTAATGAGGGATAATGACCTAGATAAGTTGGAATTACAATAAGTGCAAACAATATCAAGCAAAAAACACAGTAAAATCCAGGGAAGTCTAGGACATGGGTAGGTGGCATGTTACAAAGATCATTCCAAAAGGTGTCCTATCCTAAAGAACCTGAGTCTAATACTTAATATATTCTATGTAAGATATTATATATGTATATATACTAAGTTGTAACTATAACTGCTAATCTCCAATCTCATCAAAGACCTGAGAAGGAATATAATAATACCTGAGAAATGGGAGAAGGATGCAAGCAACTTTCGGGAGTCTTGCAAGAGTAGACAGAGACAGCTAGCAGCCTGGACAGTCACCTAATGTTTCTCAGCATCATTGGTGCATTCAAATTGGCTACAGGCCTAGAGTATCTGACAGACCATTTTCAGAAGCAGGAATTCTGAAAGATCATCTTACCCTGTCTTGGCAAAGTATAGTGGTCGCTTTCCTTGTGTCCCGCTTGTCCAGAAAGGACAGCATTTGTACTGTCAGCAGTTGAGGCAAGGGCAGTTCTTTGTCCAGTAGGCCATTTTGTGCCAAGAAGACAAACTTCCAAATGGAAATGTCTTAGAAGCCCAACATTCTCTCGGGATCAAATTGGTGCTGCCAGGAGCAATTGTGTCTCACGTCAACAGAATTTTAAGTTATTTAAATGCCATATTCTCTAGGTCCATGAAGTGTTTGAAGATTACCTGTCCATCTGACCTATGCATTTATAAATCTGGATAACCTAACTAACGTAATTATAGAGATGACAAGCATAGGTGACAATAACTCTGTAAGTCTTATCTACCTAAACAACCTAAGGACTAAGCTTCCTATAAATAAGTCAAACAGTCTGTATGCAAAGGTACAGTAAAAGGACAATGACTTTAAATTTTGACAATACACAAAATATCTTTAACAGAGGTAGGAATGTATAGTGCAATATGCAATATGATAATAATCCTAAATATATATCAGTATACAGAATATCTTAAACAGAAGTAGAACATACATACAGTATGACAGATATAAATTCACATTTGTATCAATATACAAATATTTCAAATAAGAGTAAAAATATGTGTACAATATAACAAACATAGTTCTGTATTTGTATCAATATACAAATTATCTTAAATAGGAATGTAAAAAGTTTATATTATAGTGATATTTTATTTGTATTGAAATGTGATTTTATTTGTATGTCAATAAAGTTGCCTTGAGGTCAGAACAAGCCAGAGCAGAAGCGGAGCAGTAGTGGGGCACGCCTTTAATCCCAGCACTTGGGAGGCAGAGCTAGGTGGATCTCTGTGTGTTCAAGGACACAGCCAGCATTGCAGACACACGCCTTTAATCTCAATACCAACCATAGAAGACCTGGAGGTCTGTACAAACAGGCAGTGACGAGGAGGTCATGTGGCTGGGTTTACAACCAATGAGAGAGGAGAACAGAAAGTTTTTAAATAGACAGGACGCAGAGAAGTAGGTCTTTGGCGGAGAGGAGGAACCACAGAAGCAGTGAAGGGTAAGGTTTTTCCGCTTTTGCTCTGACCTCGTGGTTTTTAACTCTGCAATCCGTTCTGTGTTTCTTATTTAACAAGCTGGTTACATCTACAATTGGCGCCCAACGTGGGGCCAATAATCATACTCATAGCCATGTTAGTTAAGTTTTCTAGGTATACATAGAGATATTTCAGATAGATAGGTAATCTTCAAATACTTCGAAGACCTTCAGAATATGGCATTTAAAATATTTTTAAAATTTAGACTTTCTGGACAGTGAGACATGTCTGCTCCTGGCAACACCAATTTACTTCAGAGACAATGATGGGCATTGAAGACACTTCATATCTTATCTTCACCTTGGCAAAGATAGCCATTTGGGCAAGAAACTGTTCTTGCCTGGACTGCTTGATCGACTGGACATGCAGGACCCATAGAAAGGTGACCAGTAAACTTTGCTTGACAAAATGGTCCTTCAGGTTCCTGCTTCACAGAGGAAACTGCCAGACATTCTACAGGACACTGAGAGAAGTGACCGAGAGACTCTAGCCCTGTGGGCTGAAGACAAATGCCCCAACTTTACAAAGGAGCATTAGGTGACTGTCCAGGCTGCCAGCTGTCTCTGTCTACCCTGCAAGACTCCCAAAAGTTGCTTGCATCCTTTTCCCAGTTCTCAGGTAATATTATATCCTTCTGAGGTCTTTGATGTGGTTGAAGACTAGATAGTTATAATTTCCTCAATTATGATAAAAGATAAGTTAGATATAAAACCTTAGACTCACAAATATAAAAGACATAACCAGAACCCTGCCCCAACCTTTGTTAAATTTTTCTTACAACCTGAAGAGATGTCACATTGGTGGATGATCTTTTACTTTCCTCATCAAGGGGTTTCTCCTGTTCGAATCGAATTTTTATTAATTTTGTTGGTATCCATAGCTTTTCTTCTCCTGTGGAAACAAAAGCAAAACCCCTTCCACAATGTAGGACATATCCAGGTTTCCATTCTGAGGTCAACACATCTTTGAAATAAACCGGTTGGTTTAGCTCAGTAGTTTTGTCTGTCGTCCAGTGTCTCTCCACAGCTGTTGTTCCTTTCTCATTAGCATTGAGAAAATTCAAGGTTAATAAAGCACTATGCAATGTATTTCTAGGAGTCATTGTTACCTGTTGCTGTTTATTTAGCATATCCTTTAAAGTTCGATTGGATCTTTCTATGACTGCTTGGCCTGTGGGATTGTGTGGTATACCTGTAACATGCTTTATATTGTAATAAGCAAAGAACTGTCTCATTTTATTGGAGACATATGCTGGGGCATTGTCTGTCTTAATTTGTACAGGTATTCCTGCTGTGGATATCGCTCTGTGTAAATAAAGTTCTGATTGGCCAGTGGCCAGGCAGGAAGTATAGGCGGGACAAGAGAGAAGAGAATTCTGGGAAGTAGAAGGCTGGGGAGACACCGCCAGCCGCTGCCATGAAAAGCAACATGTAAAGACACTGGTAAACCACAAGCCATGTGGCAAAGTATAGACTAACAGAAATGGGTTAATTTAAGATAGAAGAAGCAGATAACAAGAAGCCTGCCACGGCCATACAGTTTCTAAACAATGTAAGTTTCTGTGTTCTTTCTTGGTTGGGTCTGAGCAACTGTGGGACTGGCGGGTAAGAGAGATTTGTCCTGACTGGGCCAGGCAGGGAAACTCTAACTACAAATGGCGCCCAACGTGTTGGCAAGAGTTTCCACCTAAAACCTGAGAAAAAAGAATTTAAAACGGAGCTAAAAATAGCTTCCTGTCTCTCTCAAGTTAGCAGCAGCCTGCTGGTTTGAGCTACTATGGCGGGTTCCTGGCGTGTGCGTCTGACCTGCAGTGTGGCGGGAATGAGGAGTACTTTACTCTGCTGTGTGGTGGATTTAGCCTTTGCTAGTTAAAAAAAAAAAAAAAAAAAGATTTCTGGGCTATGTGCTGCTTTGATAGAACTGCTTCTGATGGTTGATAGTACACATGGCTCCAGACCCAGAGCTGGCTGTAAACTGTACCACCGCCATGTTGGGAAGTTGAGGTGGGCGGAGCCAGCAGCCACAGCAGCGTTTCAGTCTTACAAAGATGGATATTACACAGAGAATCTGGTTTATGTTGTCTTTGGGATTTTTAACTACAGAAAAAGATTTGATCGTAAAAGCTGTTGAGTTAAACAAATGTAAATTTTAAAGATAGCTTGACTTCAAAATTTGGATATAAGGATATGTTGCTTTGGAAAGGAGTCTCTGCTTTTGTTTCCACAGAAAGCCAGAGGCTGTGGATTTGTTTCAGATTGAGATACATCAGGTTTGATCAGCCAAGACCACCTGAAAGGTCTCCGATGACACCATGGCCCAGATGATCCAACATCCAGAAGGGTTTAAAGGCAACTGGCTCAGAGGTTTATCCTCATGGACTACTCCATAATCCTAAAATTTTCTTTGTGTCCCCATAAGATGCAGCGCCCCCCTCCAGCAGGAAGTAGTAAGAGAAACTACGTCCACATTCCCAAAATTATCAAGCTGGCTTTGGAGATGGAATTGGCTCACTCCTCTAAACCCAGACATATTGCTAAAAGAAAAGGTTAAGAGATTCTTGTGTCCCAAATCAGAAGAGCCCTCTGGTGCAGGACAGAGAAAAACCACTATTTTATTTTAAACAGGTTGATTATAAATGCAATCTCTTTCTAAAGATAAAAAGGGGATACGATATAGATATAATGGGATGAAAGGGTAGATTAAGGAAGGAACTTACTTCTAAAGAGCAACAACTTGTTTAAAATGTTTTACATTGGTATAGACTTTAGTCTATTGATACAAACTTAAAGTAAATTTTGTTATACTGTGTGTATATTTCTACTTGTGTTTAAGGTAATTATGTTTATATAGCTCATTTAAAATTGTAATGGATAATTAAAAATAGATTAATAATTGGTCATCTATGATAATCATACTCAGCCATGTTAGTTAAGTCTTCTAGGTATACAAGAGATATTTCAGATAGATAGGTAATCTTCAAATACTTCAAAGACCTACAGAATATGGCATTTAAAATACTTTTAAAATTTAGACTTTCTGGACAGTGAGACATGTCTGCTCCTGGCAGCACCGTTTTACTTCAGAGAGGAGGATGGGCATTGAAGACACTTCATATCTTATCTTCACCTTGGCAAAAATAGCCATTTGGGCAAGAAACTGTTCTTGCCTGGACTGCTTGATCGACTGGACATGCAGGACCCATAGAAAGGTGACCACTGAACTTTGCTTGACAAAATGGTCCTTCAGGTTCCTGATTCACAGAGGAAACTGCCAGACATTCTACAGGACACTGAGAGAAGTGACTAAGAGACTCTAGCCCTGTGGGCTGAAGACAAATGCCCCAACTTTACAAAGGAACATTAGGTGACTGTCCAGGCTGCCAGTTGTCTCTGTCTACTCTTGCAAGACTCCTGAAAAATGTTTACATCCTTCTCCCGGTTCTCAGGTAATATGATCCTTCTGAGGTCTTTGATGTGGTTGAAGACTAGATAGTTATAATTTCCTCAGTTATGATACAAGATAAGTTAGATATAAAACCTTAGACTCACAAATATAAGATAGATAGGATATCTTCTTTAATATTGTAACTGTAATTCTTGCTAGATAATTGTTTTGTTATATGTAATTATACTATGTTAAAGTTAAAACCTTCCTTAAAAAAAAAAAAGAAAAGGGGAAGTGCTGTGGATATCACTCTGTGTAAATAAAGTTCTGATTGGCCAGTGGCCAGGCAGGAAGTATAGGCGGGATAAGAGAGAAGAGAATTCTGGGAAGTAGAAGGCTGGGGAGACACCGCCAGCCGCCGCCATGAAAAGCAACATGTAAAGACACTGGTAAGCCACAAGCCATGTGGCAAAGTATAGACTAACAGAAATGGGTTAATTTAAGATAGAAGAAGCAGATAACAAGAAGCCTGCCACGGCCATACAGTTTCTAAACAATGTAAGTTTCTGTGTTCTTTCTTGGTTGGGTCTGAGCAACTGTGGGACTGGCGGGTAAGAGAGATTTGTCCTGACTGGGCCAGGCAGGGAAACTCTAACTACATATTCCCATGATGGCCATAACTTCTAATAGGTGTGTAATCACAGAATCAGCCTTTTCAGAACTCATAGGAGTTGCCCACTGGAATCTTGAATAGGTGTCAATGGTATGGTGTACATACTTTAATCTTCCAAATTCTGCAAAATGAAACACATCCATCTGCCAAATTTCATTTCTTTGTATACCTTTTGGATTGCTCCCTGCAGGTAATGGAGTTTGGTTATAGAAGGAACAAGTAGGACATTTTTTCACAATATCCTTAGCTTGTTGCCAAGTAATGGAGAAATCCTTCTTCAAACTTTTGCTATTTACATGGTGTTTCTTATGAAATTCTGAGGCTTCTAGCACATTACCTATTAGTAACTGATCAATCTCATCATTACCTTGTGCTAAAGGTCCTGGCAGACCTGTATGGGATCTGATATGTGTTATATATATATATAGGATGTTCCCTTTTTCTGATGATTTCCTGTAATTGTATGAATAATGAAGTTAATTCTGTATTATCAGGAATAAATTCAGCAGTTTCAATGTGTAAAACAACTCTCTCTGCATATTTAGAGTCAGTGACTATATTGAAGGGTTCTGTGAAGTCCATAAGACCGGCATACAGTTCTGCCTTTTGTACAGAGCTGTATGGACTTTGTACCACTTTACTTAAGTCTCCTGATTTGTATCCTGCTTTCCCTGATTTATTTGCATCAGTATAGAATGTGAGGACTCCAGAAATTGGCTTGTGTCGTACAATGTGAGGAAGGACCCATTCAGTCTTCTTTATGAATTCTATTCTCTTGCTTTTGGGATAATGATTGTTAATCTCTCCCAAAAAGTTACTGCAGGCTCTCTGCCAGTGTTCATTATCTTTCCATAGTGATGAAATTTCCTCATTAGTTAAAGGTACTACAATTTCTGCTGGGTCCATTCCTGTCAACTGACGAAGTCTTAATTTACCTTTTTGAATCAAATCAGAGATCTTTTCTATATAAGTCTTTAATTTCTTATTTGGTTTACGTGGTAGGAATATCCATTCCAATATAATATCTTCCCTGTGAATCAAAATACCTGTGGGGGAATGTCTGGAGGGGAATATGACAAGAATGCATTTAAGTTCTGGATCCACACGATCCACATGTGCTTCTCGAATTGTCTTTTCTACTAGAGCCAATTCCTTTTCAGCTTCGGCAGATAATTCTCTTGGACTATTTAATTCTTTGTCCCCTTCTAGAGTATTAGCCAAATTTTGTATTCCATCTTTGGGTATTCCCATGATACCCAATAAGTTGGAAATGCTTCCTAACAACTTTTGAATATCATTAAGAGTCTTTAATCGATCTCTCCTCAGTTGTACCTTTTGAGGTCTAATTTTTTGTAACTCTATCTTATATCCTAAGTAATTAATAGAATCTCCTCTTTGTATTTTTTCAGGAGCAATTTGTAGTCCCCAGTGAGGCAAAACTTTTTTTACTTCTTCAAACATGCTTTCTAATGTGTCTAACTTTGGATTGGGTAATAGGATATCATCCATATAGTGATAAATTATGGATTGTGGAAACTTTACACGAATTATCTCCAATGGTTTTTGCACAAAGTATTGGCATAAGGTAGGGCTGTTTAACATTCCAGGTGGGAGGACCTTCCATTGATATCTCTTGACTGGCTGAGAATTGTTATAATTAGGAACTGTGAAGGCAAATTTTTCTCTATCATTTTCTTGTAAGGGTATGGTAAAGAAACAGTCTTTTAAGTCAATAACTATTATAGGCCATTCTTTGGGTAACAGAGAGGGCAAGGGCATCCCAGTCTGTAGGGAGCCCATTGGCTGAATTACTTTACTAATAGCTCTCAGATCTGTCAGCATTCTCCAATTACCAGACTTTTTTTTTAATAACAAATACAGGAGAATTCCAAGGGCTGGTAGATTCTTCAATGTGTTGAGCATTTAACTGTTCTTGAACCAGCTGTTCTAAAGCTTGTAGCTTCTCTTTTGTCAAAGGCCACTGTCCAACCCAGACAGGTTTATTAGTTAGCCATTTTAAAGGTAAGGCAGTTGGTACTTCTGAGAGTTCAACAGCAGTTGTGCTCTGTTTGTGTACAGCCTGAATGGTTGGTGACTGTTTTTTATACCATGTTATGATATTATTCCTAGAAACATGCATTGGCCTGTATTCCTTTTCTGGGAGTGTAGGAATTTTAATCTGGGTATTCCACTGTTGTAACAGATCTCGGCCCCATAGATTTACTGCTACATTTGCTACATATGGCTTCAGCCTTCCTCTCTGTCCTTCTGGCCCTATGCATTCAACCCATCTCGAACTCTGAGATAGGGTGACAATTCCTAAAAGTTGTACATCTACCTCTTGAAGGTGCCAATTTGGATGCCATGATTTTGGTGTAATTACAGTCATATCCGCACCTGTGTCCACCAGGCCCTCCAGAACCAAGCCATTAATTCGAATTCTAAGCTTTGGTCTTTGTTCATTTATGGAAGTCTGCCAAAATATTTGTTTTATTGTGTTCTTTGTAAACTGTGATTCATCTATCAGAGCTGTTTTATCATCCATTGCAGTATCGGTTTTTACATTAGGCATTGGTTTATTCAGTTGTCCTGGAGAGGAATTTCTTCCACAGTGGCTGGGACTGTTCTTACCACATTTGATTTGGGGGCCTGCAAGAGGCCCCCTGAGGCATTTCCTGCTGGTAAAGGGTTGCCTCGTATATCTATTTTTGATCTGCACTCACTGGTCCAATGTCGGCCTTTGCCACATCTTCTACATAATCCAGGAGGTGGTTGGGGTCTTCTGTTTAGGCTATTCCTAGAAGGAGTATTACTTCTAGGATTACCCCATGTACAGTTTTTACTTATATGACCTGGTGTACCACATTTAAAACATTTGGTACCACGGGGCCTTCTTTCACCTCTGGGATTTATCTCTCCTATCCAAGCCTCATTACTGTAGTTAAGAGATTCAACACTATTAGTATACTGAATCCATTCTTCCAAAGGAGCTGATCTGATCTTTAATGGTGTAAGTATTCTTTTGCATTCAGTTAATACTTTTCTTAATTCTTTATCTGATACAGCTTTTGTTATAGCTGTGTTCAGCCTTTGTAAAAAATCAGTGAAGGGTTCATGTGGTCCCTGAAATATCTTTGTGTATACCTCAGTTGCTTTTCCAGGTTCTGGAATTTTTTCCCAAGCATTTAGAGCTGCTGTACGGCATAGGGATATTGTATGCTCATCATAAATGGCTTGTACATTCCTGTCAGCGAAACATCCCTCACCAAGTATTTGATCTTGGGGGATCTCAAAACCTCTGAGTTTACCTTGTTGTTCTAAATTTCTTGCCTCTTCTCTCAACCAGCTTTTCCACTGTAACTGCTGGCTATATTCTAGAACAGCTGAAATTAACTGATGCCAGTCATCTGGAATGATTCTATGTGAGGTAGACCATGAATTTAACATCTGTTTTACATATGTGGAGTGTACCCCATATGTAAGTACTGCTTCCTTTATATTTTTAAAGTCCCTTGTTGAAATTGGTTGTAATGTATATGTCGTATATGGCTTGGGGCGTGTGTCATCTGCTGGCTTCTCATGGATGATAACAGGATAAACCATTGTATGAGAGCCATTTGGAGATGTTACAACCTGTATGGTTTTGCCCTTCTGCTTATTAGGTCCCTTGTCATGTTTATTGAGAGTTTCCTCCAGGGCTTGTAAACGAGCACCTAGGGTCTGTTCCAGGGAGTAAACCTCCTCTCTTGTAAGGGATTCCAGATTTTTCATGGAATCATGGAAGTTTTTATGTTCTTCTGAAACACATGATTCCATGGGCCTTACCTTATCAAGGAATGATAATTTTTCTTCCTTATATAAATTGTCTGAGTAGCTACAACTTCACTCTGGAGAGTTAGTGTTCTATCCATTCAATACTCATATTATTATCAATAAAAGCAATTTTGGGTACAAGCTTGTTTTGTAAATTCTGGTTAGCAGATTCCAGAGAGAGAATCTTTTTATGTAAGTCCTGGCCAGCAGATTCCAGAGAAAGAATCTTTTTCTGTAAGCCTTCATTGCTATCTTTTAAAACCTGTAAATCCTGGTTAGCAGATTCCAGAAAGAGAATCTTTTTATGTAAGTCCTGGTCAGCAGATTCCATAGACAGAATCTTTTTCTGTAAGCCTTCATTGCTATCTTTTAAAGCCTGTAAATCCTGGTTAGCAGATTCCAGAAAGAGAATCTTTTTCTGTAAGCCTTCATTGCTATCTTTTAAAGCCTGTATCAGTCCCAATAATGACTCATCTTTGTTCTTATTATTAAACCAGTGTTTGAACACTGTGTGAATTATTACAATGAATGTCAAAATGGTACAGGCCAGATATGTCTTAGGGAGGTCATATATTTCCAGGAAAATGTCATTCATCATGCAGGCAAAAAGGTTTTTAAATTCTTGTGAGGTAATGTTGTCAGCCATATTACAAGAATTACTCAAAATTTGTTAGTCAGTTTTAAGGTGTAAAATTATCAAGTACTTTTACTTGAAAGAAGCTTACCTTTCCGTGTTTTGGGGGAGTGCAGTAGCACTTTTCAGCCAGCAGGAGGCGTTGGTATAGCTCCAAAGCAGGGCCTGCTGGTGTCCTTGGCTGGTGGCAGCTGAAGGTAGGAGCCAAGGTGGCAAGATGGCGGGGAGCCGGCACTCAGGGAGGAGTGGGAACGCCTCACTCACAGTGGTTTCTGCTGGTCTAGGGGCTAAGCTAGGGAACTGAGACCGGACTAGCTGCTTCCTTTTTCGGGAATGGAACCGTGTAGGCGTCCCCTGGTTAAATGGAACTTTGCAGGCGGGTTTAGGTACCCACCAGCCAGGGAGGAGGCTGAGGGAGGGAACCACCTAGGCCTTTGGAATTTGCCCCACATGAGCACCAGATATTGGTGAAATTATTAAGGCCACTCCACGTAGTTAAAAGGGAGGTTTATTTTGTGGGGTAACTTACAAATGAAGGGGTAGGTTGCAGGGTCTGGCAAAGGTATGGCGCAGTCCGGCGGTGTTCTCTGGAGAACTCTGCTCGGTCTTCCTCCAGCGTCCAGGGTCCCGGAACCAAGAGAGAGACCTCCTCCCGATCCTTGGTCTTCGTCTTCCGCTTCCTCCTCCGCCCTGCCTTGTGGGCGTGACCATTACCGAAGCCTCAATGGGGGTTGGAACTTCCAGGCCAATGCTGGGATGGCTATCCACTACAAAAAATTGTGTTGTATTGATTTCTGTGGCCATAACTGATGCCAGATCTCAGCATTCTAGTCCTTACTGATGGTCTTCTTGTACCTTAGCTTTTTGATCTTCCTAAGGAAAGGTAACTAACCACTACATGCTGAGGTATTTTCAGCTAAGGACTAATTCTCCCCAGCTTCTGGAATGTTCTAGAGAGACCAAGAATTGTCAACTGCAATCTGGCTTTCAGATTCCCAAGAGCAAATGTTGGCCAAAGCAGGGGAGTAGAAAGTGCTGAAGTTAGCAATCGGTCATCTGATGGCTTTCTGGGGTGTATTGTTTGGATCTAGAGAGCAGCTGATACACTTGATGGGCTACACGCACTGCGGCCCTGTAGAATGTACACTTCCATCAGTTTCCTAGACAGACACACCACACTGATGATGCGCAGTGCCTTCCTTCCATGGCGCCTTCTTTCTATGTATTTGCACATTTCATATTGTTTTAGTTCAGTGTGTGTAAACTACAAGCGCTAGAGAGATACCTTTGCGGCAGAGTGCTTGCCTAGCATTCATGAGGTCCTAGGTTCAAATTCCATCACCCACCAAAAAAATTTAAAAAAATTATTTAGACCAAAAAAATGCTCCAAACTGGGTGGCTTAAACAGAAATGTATTCTGTCATACTGCCAGAGGCCAAAGTCTGGCCTCTTTGCAGAGGCGGTGAGTAGTGTGTGTCCTTGGGCTCTATCCCAGTTCCTGGAGATTTGACAGCAATCTTCAGGTGTATCACTTCAATCTTCTCTGGCATTCTTGCCGTTCACAAGTCTTTGCCTCTTGTCCTTCTCATAAGAACAAATGTCACATTGTATGAGGGCCCATTCACAAATACTGTCAGGAGCTGAACGTGTCTTTCTGCTGGACACCATTCAATGCACAGCCTATTTCTCAACTTCAGCCTGAGACAAAATAGAAAGAAAAAAATTTCAAAAGGTGTGTCAGTGGCGAGAAGCCCTTCGCTCTGGATCCCTTCACTCTGGAATCTAGCTGGTATTTCCTGCTAAGTCAAGGAACGTCAACACAACCGATAAAGCCAAGATGGCCCACAGAGATAGTACCTATTTCCCCACAGACCTGTCATACAAGGATGTTAGACACAGGCCATGCTTACTTAGGGCCGCAGTGCATGTAGCCTGTTAAGTGTATCAGCTGCTCTCTAGATCCAAACAATACACCCCAGAAAGCCATCTTACAAATTCTCATAAGGGCCAGGGAGATGGTTCAGCACAAGGCTGACAATCCACTTTCCACACCTGAAACCCAGAAAAAAGCTGGCTACTATAGCCACATCTGTGATTCCAGTGCTCCTACAGCAATATAGAGGCAATATAGAGGCGAGTCTTTAAAAGTTCTGGGGCCAGCTGTCCTTGAGTACATGGCACAGCAGCAGAAACAAGAGTAGAAATCCTGATTCAAAAAGGTAGCAGGCAAGAACTGACTCCTGAAAGGTGTGCGCTGGGATGGTGCTGTCTGGCTCCTCAGGGTGATTTGAATCTTCCAGCAGGTGCCCTGTGCATCAGTACTGTTCCCAGGAGCAGAGCTTGCCTAGTTTCTTTGTGAGGATTCAGGACAGGGCAGTCCAAATCAGTTATCATAGTTTCTGGTTCTGTGCCCCACCTTGTCACAGCCTGATCCTGAGGCTCATGACTTGGTTCTTTTGACAGTTATATATGGCCTTAAGATATATATATATACACACACACATACATACATACACACATACATACATACATACATACATTCAGCATTTCACAAACTATAGTATGCAGAATCATGTGGGGACTTAATAAAACAGAAAACTGAGCACTGGAGAGATGGCTCAGTGGTTAAAAGCATGCATTGCTCTTGCTGAGGACCCAAATTCAGTTCCCAGCACCCACAACTTTGGGCAGCTCACAACTGCCCACAACTCCAGCACCAGAGTATCCAACACCCTCTTCTGGCCTCCCTGGGCACTGGGCTCATGTGAACATAATCCCACATAGGTACACAGACATACACATGGCTGAAAATAAAAATAATGCCTGGTGTGGTAGTGCACACCTTTAACCCAGCATTCAGGAGGTAGAGACAAGTGGATCTCTGAGTTTGAGGCCAGCTTGTGCTACATAGTGAGTTCGAAGACAGCCAGGTGCTGTGGATATCGCTCTGTGTAAATAAAGTTCTGATTGGCCAGTGGCCAGGCAGGAAGTATAGGCGGGACAAGAAAGTAGAGAATGCTGGGAAGTAGAAGGCTGGAGAGAGACACCGCCAGCCGTCGCCAGCCACCGCCATGAGAAGCAACATGTAAAGACACTGGTAAGCCACAAGCCATGTGGCAAAGTATAGATTAACAGAAATGGGTTAATTTAAGATAGAAGAAGTAGATAACAAGCAGCCTGCCACAGCCATACAGTTTATAAGCAATATAAGTTTCTGTGTGCTTTCTTGGTTGGGTCTGAGCGACTGTGGGACTGGCGGGTAAGAGAGATTTGTCCTGACTGGGCCAGGCAGGAAAACTCTAACTACAGCCAGGGCTAAACAGTGAGACTTGTCTCAAAACAATGCCAGAAACGAAACAAAAAAATGAGCCTCACCATCATTTCTCACCCAGCAAACACAATTTCATTTTCTTTTCTATCAATGTGTCTGCTTTATCTACTTAAGGTGAGTGGAATCACATGGGGCTGGTAAGATGGCTCATGGGTAAAAGCACTGGCCACCAAACTTGACAACTTGAGTTTGATCCTGGGACAGATATGGTGGAAGGAGAGAGCCAACTTCAACATGTTGTACTGTGTGTGCGTGTGTGTGTGTGTGTGTGTGTGTGTGTGTGTGTGTGTGTGTGCGTGTGCGCGTGTGCGTGCGTGGGTGCGTGCATGTGTGTGTGTGTGTGTGTGTGTGTGTGTGTGTATTGTCTGTGTGTGGAAGCCAGAAGGCTGTCCAGCTCTATCACTCTCCCATGCCTTTTTTTTTTTTTTTTTTTTTTTTTATGTCGGAGCTGAGGATTGAACCCAGGGCCTTGCGCCTGCTAGGCAAGTGCTCTACCACTGAGCTAAATCCCCAACCCCAAGCTCTATCACTCTCTACCTTATTCTTTGAGACAGGGTCTCTCACTAAACCTGAAGCCAGACTGGCAGCTAACAAACCCTAGGGATCCTGACTCCATCCTTCATAGTTTGGGGCTGTAGTCACATACAACCATGCCCAACTTTTTGCATGCATGCTGAGGTCTGAACTCAGGTCCTCATGCTTGTATGGCAAGCACTCTTACTCACTGAGGATCTCCCCAGCACAAGATTTCTTTTTTTGTTTGTTTGTTTGTTTTTGTTTTTTGAGACAGGGTTTCTCTGTGTAGCTTTACACCTTTCCTGGAACTCGCTTTGTAGACCATGCTGGCCTCGAACTCACAGATTTGCCTGGCTCTGCCTCCCGAGTGCTGGGATTAAAGGCGTGGGCCACCAATACCCGGCTACAAGATTTCATTTTAAGGCCCAACATTATTGCTGTGTGTCTGTGCCGCACTTTGTCTGTCAATCCATCTGTGAATACTAGGGTTTTCTCTTCTTCTTGCCTATTGTGAATAATGCAGGTAAGGACATGAGTGCATACACATTATTTTTAATCAATGTATTTAAGCATTAACAGCAACCTTACCCACCATTACTAAATACATAGCTGTGTTCACTGCCCCGTCTGCATCATGGAGGGAGGGATACCTGCTTCCACCCCTCACTCTTCCTTTCTTTATCATTCATGTTGTCCATTTGGATTTTTAAAGATTTATTTCTATTTTAAGATTAAGCGTACATATGTGTGCCTGTATGGATATGTGCTCATAAGTCCAGATGCCCGTGGAGGCCAGAGGCACTGGGTCCCTTGGAGCTGGTGTTACAGGTTGTGAACTGTCTGATGAGGAAGGTAGGACTCAAACTCAGGTCCTCAGAAAGAATAGTAAGTGCTCCTAACTGCCTCTCCAGCTGCAACTTGGGGATTTGGGGATTTGACTTGTAGTCATGCTGAGGAGAAGACACAGAGACCATTGTTGAGAAGGTAACTCGCTATCCCAGTCAGGGACTCTGTGGTGAGCAGAGACAGCAAGAGGAGAACGGGAGAGTGTGGCCCATGGGCTTCACTGGGTTTCCATGGAGACATAGGGAGGAGGGAGGGCGCTTAGGATTGGCTACCCTGAGAAAGGCAACATATAGGAGAGTTTCTAGTTACTTGGTACTAGATCTTTGGGATGACTTAAGCAGGTGGGAGAAGTCGTGGCTTGCATGTGGGAGAAGGCTGAGGAGGAACATGGCTCTTGCCTGTGAAGGTCTGGGCAAAGGGACTGAGAATCTGTCTCCTGTGTCACAGCATCATCCTTTGGTTTCATCCATGGTTCCTTGCCTCTGACCCCCTCCTCCAGGCAGTTGGCTCTGCTTTCTCCCAACTTTAGACAGTTGTAAAGAAATGCTCCGACTTCCTTGTCTGGCTCTCCTCATCCTGCAGGGATTTTCCCTCTGTCCCAAGGGAAGGTTTCTAGCAAGAGAAGAATCCAGAGAGGCCTTGCTGGGTCTTCCCATCCAGTAACTTAGCAACCATGGCTCCATGACATCTCTAAAGGACAAGTGAGGTTAAGGGATCTTCCAGCTTGCTGAATGGGGTCAAGCACCTGGAGATACAACACTCTATCCCTTGCCTCAACCTCCTTTGTATCCTCTGTGAGATGCTTCATAGTAAGTCAGAAACATAAGTGTTTTCCTGAGTTCTGTGGGTCTGTTGATCAAATTATTTAACTTGAGGAAGAGGGCTGTGCAAACCCCCATTTGCATCCAGCTGATCAAAAGCACATAAACAACTTGGGACTGACTTGCGAGTGCCATTTGAAGTGCTGGTGACCTTAAGACTGAGCCTGTTGAGACAAACTGTAGACCTGACAAGGAGACACACCAAAGAGATACAGTGAGGCTCTTTCTGGGTTGAAAGTCACAATGGAATTCATTGATTACTGACTTTTGTGGCATGTAGGGGGAAATCTCAAAACTTTGGGGAGGGGGTTGTTCTGTTCTGTTGGTTGTACAAAAATTTGAACCCATGTGTTTGTGCATGCTACACAAATGCACCTCCTTCTCTTTACTTGGCACAGAGCTTACTAAGTTACCCAAGCTGGCCTTGAGCTCACAGAGCTCATGTTGGCCTTGAGCTTGAGATCCTTTTAGCTCAGCCTCCTGAGAAACTAGGATTACAGCCCCTGTCACCAGGCCCCAAATCTCATACCTTTTAGAGATACAGAAAGTCTTTCACTTTGATGGTGGGGTAACGGCAGGGAAAAGTGGATCCTTTGTTCTGTCCAAATACCACCTCATTACACACCATGTTGGCCCTTGTTTCCTCTGAGCAGAAAGCACTTGAGAATCAGCAGAGCCTAGAGGCCTCGGTTGCCTCTCCTTTCCTCCCTTCACTCATAAAGAAGGGACTCACTCTGCCAGGACCAAGAGGATGGGGACTGGAGAGATGGTCCAGCAGGTAAGAGTGAGGACTGCTTTTGAAGAAAACCTGATTTTAGTTCCCAGGACCTAGGGCAGGAGACTCAGAACTGTCTGTAACGTTGGCTCCAGGGGACTTGTGGTGGTTTGAATAGGAATGACCCCTGTTTAGTCTTCACAGAGTGATACTACTTGAGAGGGGTTAGGAGGTGTGGCCCTTTCAGGGGTAGTGTGTCACTGGCCGTGGGCTTTGAGATTTCAAAGAGCCCATTCCAAACCCAGAGTCTCTCTCCCTGCTGCCTGTGAATCTGGATGCAGAACTCTCAGCTGATTTGCCAGCATCCTATCTGCCTGTGTCCTGTCATGTCTCCTGCCATGATGATAATAGACTTCCTTTTATAAGAGCTGCTGTGGTCATGGCATCTCTTCACAGCAGTAGAACCCTGACTAAGACAGAATCTGATTTCCTCTTCTGTACTCTGCAGGCACCTGCCCTCTTCTACACATACCACCACCATCCCCAACACACACATATATCTTCTAAATTAAAATGATTTTTAAAGGACACTCTCACTATAGGGACTTCGGTGAACACTTGAAAGACCTATATTAGTTTATTTTCCAAAATAACCCTTTTTCCACCCATCTCCTCAGTGTGTCTCCTTGTCATGTCCACGGTTTGTCTCAACAGGGAATAGGGTATTTCTCTGACAGGAAAAAAAAAATCATGCTATTTTGAGGGGCTTTGGGCTAAAAACATTATTAAATGTTTTAAGCAGAGCTTAATGGGCCATCCTGTAGGAAGACATTTAGTGTTGAGAACTGTCCAGACTGTGGAGGCCCAGCTCAAGTGGCCTCAAAAGAGAACAATAAGCAACTGGGCTAGAGACTATTCTTGTCTATTTTGGCAAAGGATGTGGCTGCTTTCTGCCCTTTCCCTAAGAACTTGCCTGAGGCTAAAATTAGAAAGTAATGGGTTAATTTCTTTGGTGGAGGAGATTTCAAGACAGCTAATACTGACTCAGTCACAAGGTTATTAGTAATCACTCTTATGCAGGTCTACAATGAAGACAGAACAAGTGGAGCAAAAAGAAATGTAAAACATCCACCTTGGAAGGAAAAAGACTGCAGGAAATTTCAGGTTGGAGCCAAGGCTTCTGCTGAAACAGATAAGGAGGGTGAAGTGTGGCTCGCTCTGTACTGGGATAAACAGAGGTGTGCCCTCGGGCAGACACACACACAGAAACAGACACACACACACACACACACACACACACACACACACACACACAGAGAGAGAGAGAGAGAGAGCTCCATCCTGTGAGAGGGAAATGTATAAGAAATGTCCCTAAAAAGCAACAGCACAGAAAAGCTTCTGCAATGGGACTCAAGAAGCCCGGACTCCATCAAAGGGGGCAGGAGAGCTTGGCAGTGTTGTCCCTGTGGTTCTGGCTTTAGAGGACACATGAGTAAAGTGGGATCTTCCTTCATGTTTAAGGGAAGCCACTGATGCCAGCAATGTGTGGCAGGACGGTCCATTCATGGAGGTCCTGGGAGACCTTGAGAGGCTCTTGTGAGAAGCTGTGAAAGTGAAGCCTGGGTTGTGTTGGAGATGCTGAGATACTGAAGATGTTAGAGCCGTGAGATATTGCTAAGGAGAGCTGCAGACACGGAACCAGTCCAAGTCCAAAAGAGAGAAGTCCAGTCTGCAAAGCTGGAAGGACAGAGCCATCCAGGCCCTTAACACAGGACACAGAACCACAGGATCTGAGTCTGCCCAGCTGTGTTCCAGGCTTGCTTTGGCCCAGTATTCCCTTACTGCATCCCCTTTCCTCCCTTTGGAATGCATGTTCTGTGCCAATATATGTTGGAAACATGAAACTTGCTTTTTTATTTTACAAGGGGTTACAGTTTAGAGATTTCCCTCAGTCTCAGAAGAGACTTTGACCTGTGGATTTTTGAACAGTGTTGGGACTGAAAGACTATGGGGAGTTTTGCAGCGGGACTAAATGCATTTTACTTTATTGTATAGCCAGAAGCCTTCAGAGGCCAGGGAGTGCAATGTGTTGGTTTGAATGACAATGGCCCCATAGGCTCAGACTTGGTCCTGGCTGGTGGACCTGTTTGGGAAGGATTAGGAAGTGTGTAATGTGGGATGGGCTTTGACAGTTCGAAAAGCCTCACACAGTCCCCAGGACACTTGTTCTGCCATCGGGGGTTCTAACTTTCTGGACCAGTAAGTCCAACGCTCTCCTCTGTGAGCAGCCTTGGTCTCTGTGTTTCACCAGAGCAATAGAAAAGTAACTAACGCAGAACTAGACACGCCCCTTCTAAACTCCCCGCATTCTCCACTGACTCCCTTCGTGTGTATACTTGTCACTGTGCACAGTTTATCTTGTCACATCCCCGCAGTTTCTTATTCACTGTGTGAAGAACTCTGTAAACTCTTCAGCCTTGCGCCTTATTTTTATCTTCACATTTCGTACAAAAAGCCTCATATGTGCATAAAAATATTAAGTAAATTTGCATGTTTGTTCCTTATTAAGCTATTTGATGTTAGGCTGACTCTTGGGTCCAGCTGCAGATCTAAGTTTTTCCCCCCACCACCAGGCAAGCTGTCTCCTCCAGGAGTGAGTCATCTGAGGGAGGGGCAGCTGTCCCTAAATCTGTAAGGCCGCTAAGGGAGGTCGAAGCATCCTAAGACACCAAACAGGGCTCAAGAGGTGGCTCAGTGGTCAAGAGCGCTGACTGTTCTTCCAGAGGACCCGGGTTCAATTCCCAGCACTCACATGGCAACTCACAACTGTCTGTAACTCCAATTCTAAAGGATCTGACACCCTCCCATAGACACACATGCAAGCAAAACACCTTTTTAAAAACAACAAAAACTCAATTTTTTTCTTTTTTCTTTTTTCTTTTCTTTCTTTCTTTTTTTTTTTTTTTTTTGTTTGTTTGTTTGTATTTTTGAGACAGGGTTTCTCCAAGTAGTTTTAGTGCCTTTCCTGGATCTTGCTCTGTAGACCAGGTTGGCCTCGAACTCACAGAGATCCACCTGCCTCTGCCTCCCGAGTGCTGGGATTAAAAGCATGTGCCACCACTGCCCAGCCAAAAACTCAATTTCTATGAAAAAGAAAAACATGCTGTACTTCAAATTAAAGGAAACTTTAAAAAAATAAGATACCAAATGAAACACAAATCAACCCAGGGGTCAGACCAGCCACGCACTGGGCCTTCTGAGGTTCCTACAGCTCTCCCAAGGCCAGGCTTAGGAGCATGGTCTGTCTTTCCTGGGAGAGCCGTGTGGCTATAACCTTGCCCGGTGTACTTCATTAAGGACACACCAAGCCATCTACTAGGAATTAGAAAAACTGGTGCTTATGAATTATTAATGCATTGCATTTGCTATGGGGTCTCAGGACTTGTTAATTATCTGTCTCATAAAGGCCTGCAGTGGCCTTTTAAGGTTTATTTCTAGGTCTTTGAGTCCTCCAGTTTTGAGAACCTTATATTTGATGGCTAATTGCAGCCTGCCTACCCCGCCCTCCTCTGTGAGTCTTTCTACACAACCCTGGCTGCCCTGGAACTCACTACTATAGATCAAACTATCTTTACCTCTTGTCCATCCTCCTGCCTCTCCCTCCCGAGTTCTGGGATTACAGGTATGAGGCGCCACACCGGGCTCTCCTACCTCTCTACCATGAGCTGTGTTCCTCTAGATATGTCCCTTTCAGCTTCAGCTTCCATACAGGAAGGAATGATAGGATTGGAGTGTGTGAACAGTTCCGCTGCATCCGCATGGAGAAAGACTCTTACGTAAAATACACAGCAAGAGTCAGGGTAGGTAGTGGCATGTGACATTAATCCCCCGCACTTGGGAAGTAGAGACAAGGAGACCAGAAGTTCAAGGTCATCCTCAGCTACATAGTAAATTTGAAGTCAATGCCAGCAACAAGAAACCCTGTCAAAAACAAACATACAAACAAAAAATGGGCTGGAGAAGTGGCGCTGTCTCCCTGCTGCTCTTGCAGAGGACCTGGATTTGGTTCCCAGCACCCACATGGTGAAGCACATCTGTCTGTAACACCATCTCCAGGGGATCTGACCACTCTCTGGGCATTCGTGTGATACATATGTAGGCAAAACACTTATACACATAAAAATAAATCTTTCTAAAACTTAATAAAAATAAAAACAACACCAAAAAATAACAAAACACATAAATCAGTCAACAAATAAGATTTTTTAAATACATGGAATTAAATATACAGTTAAATTCAAATGTTTACAAATAGAGAGTTTCTAACGGGCACAGAATGCAAAAAGAGGCCAGAGATGATCTAGGTCCTGTTAGACATCACAAAATCCTCTTCCTGCATCCAAGACTGACCTGAATTAGCTCAAGTCTTTAAATCTGATTGCTGGGTACTGGAAACCCTGGAGTCAGAACAGCATGCTAATACCATGTGGATGTAGTCAGCAAAATAAAAAATGTGGGAAGCTGTCCAAGGCAAATGGCCTGGTTTATTCACAATGAAAAAAAATCTGTAAGTGGAAAAAATTAGAACCTATAGTTTAAAAAAAGACTCAAGACATATATGGGAGCTGGAGGTGGAGTGTAGGGACATCACCCTTGCCTGGTAGAGGCAGAGCACCTGCTCAACCCCGATGCTGAAGTTAAGAGACAGCAATGAGACGCCATGTTCAGGACTGGGGATGTGGCTCACACGGTAGGGTGATGCAATCAATCCTCAGCACCAAATAAACTGGGCATGGTGGCTCATGGTTGGAATCCCAACACTAAGGAGGTGGGCACTAGAGATCAGAAATTCAAGGTCATCCCAGCTACATAGCGAGTTTGAAGCCAGCCTAGGTACAAGAGATGCTGCCTCATAAAAAAAAAAAATCAATGAAGAATAACATTCAGACCTTGTTTGGACCCTGCCTCAAACCAACTATCCAAAACATTATGAAACACCAAGCAAAGGCCTACTGTGAATATTTTTTAGTTAAGATGATACTGTGATCATATCTCACAATTTTTTTGTATGTACACACGTACTTCTAAAATAAACCAAAGTATTTGCAGATGCAAAAAAAAATGGCATCTTCAAAATAATTGTGTGTGCCTGGGGAGAGGGCTGAATGGGGTGTAGGAGGAATGATTGACAGCTGGTAAATGTTGAAGTTGGATTGTGAGGTTATAGCCACACAGCTCTCCCAGGATCAGGATTCTCTGATATTGAGTATGTCTGAAAATTTCCATTAAGTGAAAAGCAGAATGAAAGAGTGAGCCAATGCCCCTCTATGCCAGTGGTTCTCAACCTTCCAACGCTATGACCTTTCAATACAGTTCGTTATGTTGTGGTGACCCCAAACCATAAAATTATTTTCGTTACTACTTTGTAACTGTAAGTTTGCTACTGTTATGAATTGCAATGTAAATATCTGTGCTTTCCCATGGTTTTTGGCAACCCCTGTGAAAGGGTCATTTGACCCCAGAGAGGTCATGACAGATTGAAAACCACTGCTCTATGCACTGTCTACAGTTGGTGAGTAGGTGGGTGAAGGTGCTTTTCTATAATAGATTTTAAATTAGGTCTCAGATTAGAGCCCACACCAGTCAATGCGATAACATATCCTCCAAGAATTCTGCAGCATAATTCGGTGTTGCTCCTTTGACCGTATTACAAAACAGACACTCTTGGTGTGCAGGTAACTGTGCTGGAGGTGGAGCGAGGTCAGAATGCACCTGCCCCCACCACGGCCCCACCGCTTCCTTGTTCTGAGTCCCACAACAATCCTTGCTGTCTTTCATCTTGCTGGGGAATCTGGCTTCTTTCAGAAAAAGCTTGAGGCAGTCAAAGCTTCCTAAAGCACTCTCAGAGCAGAAGTCTAGATTGATAAAAAGTCATACTAGCCTTTGAGAACAATTAAGCATGCATTTCACCATGCAGAACCAATCCATCTTAAATAGCAAGTCATTCTTAAATATTTAATATTCTTCTCCCAGGGTCTTACAAATATTCACTGTTTTCATTGTGGCTCATCTGAATACAGATGTTGTTTTCTCTGGGTGTGAGACAATGTTGTATTATTGACCTGCCTTGAAATTAGGTCAGCCCTTGCATTCTGGGGGCTGATTTTTAATCCTCCCTGTGGGGCTCACACCAGTGCTACTGGCCTAGTTACTCTTCACCGGTGTTCTCTTACAGGCAGGTTGCAAGGCTCTGACTAAATTTGCTGTCACAGAGTCAGCACTTGTGATTCCTCAGGCTTCCACTCAGTACCATGGAGCCATCTCTCAAGTATGCTGCTGCCGCCTCATTTTACAACAGAAGGATGGATCTGCGATCCAGAGCAGAAAGAAACGTTAGATTGTTTCTTTTTTTAACTCCTGATTGAACAGTTAAATCCTTGTATCTTATGAGGTTTAAAATTTTTTAATTTAGTTCAATTTTTCCTTCATGAGACAGGGTCTAGCTCTGGCTGTCTTGGAATTTAATATAAAGACAAAATGGTCTTGAACTCACAGAGATCCCCCTGCCTCTGCCTCCCAAGTGCTGGGATCAGAGGTGTGTATCAGCACTTCCCATGTCTGAGTCCTTTTAGAGGCTAATTTTATTTTACAAGTCACATCCACTTAACATAAGTGCATATTAACTAACACACTTATGCGCTAACTTAAATATTCATGGGAAGTGTTAAAATATTCTCCTGCCTTTGATGTGGGAGTGGAGGCTGAAAAAACGGAGAGAACTTAATACTTTATGTGTTTTAATTTGATGAAGATAAATTCTCGACTTTAGAGGGGTTTCTCCTTTCAGCACCTCTGAAATGTGGGTAGTTGTCATGGTTTTGATGCTAATAAAGGTGTAGAATCTACTCTGTTAACATGCTGGAAGAATTATTTTTGTTAATGTGTATTTGTGTGTGCCTGGTGCCTGCAGAGGCCAGAGGGGTCAGACTCCCTATAACTGGAGTTACAGACTGTTGTGAGCTGCTTGATGTGGGTGCTTAGAACCAAACTTGGTCCTCTGGGAGATGGAGGCAGGAGGATCTGAAGTTCAAGGATAGCTTAAGCTATAGGAGACCCAGGGGCAGTGATGGTGGTGGGGAAGAGGTCATGTGACATCAGCTCTGACAAGAAGGCCTAGTGTCCAAGGACAGCACTGTGGGTGCTGGGCAAATAGAGGTACACATGGAGACTGGCCCTTCTTCACCTCGAGAGTGGGTACTTCTGCTCTGGTGGTGGTGGATAGTTTGTCACCAGCTCAGGCCATGCAGCAGTACCAGTCAGCCAGTTAGTGTTGTTGAAAGACACAGGTAGCTGTGGTGAATGTCCAGTTAGTCAGCTTCGATTAGTGATTACTCTAGAGGGAACTTCATCCAGTCAGCAGAAGGCCTTACAAGCCACCCAAGCTCTCCTGTGGACTAGCACTGCACCACCAGCTCCCATGTAGGTGTTCTAGCCTGCAAGCCTGTCTCAAGAGCCTATGATCCAACTCTCAGGGAGTAAGCTTCCTGTGATACATACACACACACACACACACACACACACACCACAGAGACATAGACACACACACAGATACAAACAGAGACACACACACATAGACACAGACACACAGACACACACATACAAACACAGAGACACATACCAACACACCTAACACACACACACACACACACACACACACACACACACACACGCTTTCTTTACACCACAGTAGTAGTGTTTCTATTGCTTAGAGATCTCTGGCCACCCACTGCTCTGGTTCTATAGATGCTGCAGAGGCCTTTCTTCTTGTCAGGCCTGGAACAAGCCATCCTTTTGCTCTGGACTGATGAAATTTGGTGGTTGGCATTAGGTTTCAG
Source organism: Onychomys torridus (assembly GCF_903995425.1). Lineage (NCBI taxonomy): Eukaryota > Metazoa > Chordata > Mammalia > Rodentia > Cricetidae > Onychomys > Onychomys torridus. The sequence continues at coordinate 108,895,824 of NC_050451.1, forward strand.
GCTCGCGAGCTCTTCCCACTAGGAGGCCAAGTTCAAGCCTCTCCTTCGCCACGAGTGGATGGGCTCAGTGTGCCCGAGATAAACAACTCAGGAAAGACGCTTGATTTTGGCTCACAGTTTCTGAGTTTAATCCATGGACATTTACACCTGGTGTTTCTGGGCTTGTGGTGAGTGTGTGTGTGTGTGTGTGTGTGTGTGTGTATGTGTGTGTGTTGTCATATTGTGCATATATGTAGGTCATAGTACAACTTCCAGGACTCAGTTTTTTCACTCCACTATGGGGACCTGGAAATTGATCTCTGGCCATCTGGCACCTTTGCGACCGAGCCATCTTGTTGTCCTTGTTTTTTCAGTGAAATCTCCACAGAACCTGGACTTGCCAATTCAGCTAGACTGGCTGGCTAGCTCTGGGCATCCTCTTCTTTCCATACCCTGCTCCCAGTGCTGGATTACTGGTATGCACCAGCTTTTATGTGAGTACTAGGGCTCAGTCTCCAGTGGCTATGCTTATGGGGAAAGCACTTTTATTGACTTAGCCATCTTCCTGGTCCCGGGCTTACTGTTTTTAGTTGGGAACCCTTGAGCAAATGTACAGTCTCCATTGGCCTCATTTCTCCATTTGTGTGTGTGTGTGTGTGTGTGTGTGTGTGTGTGTGTGTGGTGTGTGGAGGTGCCTGTGGAGGCCAGAAGAGGGCATATATTTCATTAAAAAAATAAAGTTGAAAACACAATGACTTCTTTTTTTTTTTTTTTTTTCAAAAAAACACCATTTTATATGATAGTTTGCAAAACACTATCTTAAAACACATAAAACTGGGCACAGTGCACACAGTCCAGTCAGAAACCTGCATTCTGTCAGTTACACTGTTTTTGTGTCTCTCTCTGCCTGCCCCTGGGAACCCAGTGAAACACTGAAAAGCTGCAGCACAACTCAGATGTGATAGGCACTGGATTCTGTGCGGCACATTAATTGGGGCTCTCTTGATACACAGCAAACCTAGCACCCATCACATTACCATTGTGTAATAGCAGGACATCATTAGCTGGAACTGCAGGATGTCGAAGTCAAGAACACAGAGAGCTCTCAAAGATAGACCAGGGCCCTAGGAGCAGGGTGGGGTTTTATTTTCCTACAAAAATGTGGTGATAGTCTAACCCCATCACATATGGCTGAGATGCCCATATGTTCTCCAGCTTTTGGTAGACTGACTCCTGACTTTCTGACTTCTGTGGTGGTGTGAAGTGATACAGTCTGTAGAAGGTGTGATTCTGACTCTTGTGGTGGTGTGAAGTGATACAATCTGTACAAAGTGTGATTCTGACTTTGAGTGGTGCTCTTCCCAACAAGCATGTGTGGTATAATCCTTTCTGAGAACACGGTGTGGCAAACCAGTGATGGCCAGGGAAAACTACCAATGTTCCACACACGGAGGAGTCCAACTAGTCGACATAACAAACACGTTGGACAACATTCATAGTTATCCTGCATGCATGCAGCCTATAGGTTGGAGGCTGGACTGGCACTCTAAGTGTGTTGTGGGATTTATTGTTGTTATTCAAAACAAGGTCTCACCATGCAGTCCTGGCTGACCTGGAACTTACCATGTGGAACAGGCTGGCCTTGAACTCACAGAGATCCTCCTGCCTCTGCCTCCTGAGTGCTGGGATTACAGGTACGTACTCACCATGCCTGGCTATAGTATATTGTGTTGATAAGCAGGATACTATATTTTATTTAATGATAGTCTCAACTTATGACCACCCATTACAAATTAGTCTCACCAGTTTATGGTGATGTCACCCCACCATAATTTTAAGGATATCTGTAAATTCTCTACAGATCTAATGAAGTTGAAATGAAGTCATACTTGGTTAGACTTGGCCACGGGAGGGAAGAGCACACACGAAGCTGGGGTGGAGATGGAGGCCTCAAACCCCAGAAACTGATGACAGCACAGAACTGATGGACTCTGCATGCATCCGGAGGGAGTGACCCGCTGACACCTAGACTGCCCACCAGAGAGGGGCGGAGCCACTGCTGCGGAAGCCAGTCCTCTGCTGCGGAAGTCCAGGGCACTTTGTTTCCGCATCCCAGGGAGCTGAGCCGCTGTCCTGTCCTTGTCCTGTTCTGAACTTCTCCATCTTCTTTCGTGGCAAATGAGAGGCCCCCGTTTCTCAGCTCATATGAAGGCAGCCATTCTGAATTTGGAGCACAGACACTCTGGTTTCTGTTCATCCCAGGTCCGGTTTCTAGTTCTGGGTACGGTTGTTTATTAAAAGACATCCCAAAGCTTCCACTGGATGGGAAAGAAAAGCCTCCCCAAGCTCAGTGGTATCCCTTTTTCGGCTTTTTTACAAAATGTAGCATCAATTCAGATGTTCTAGAGCTCCTGGGGCTTGGGTAGCATGCAAATCGATCCACACATACTTGATTGAGCAGAGAGCACCCAGGGACGCAAACCTTCCGGGACCATCTTTCTCCGCTTGGCTGAGCTCCCAGCTCTTTCCTGCCCATCAGAACAGAGCTTCCTTCCAGAAGGTTGCCATTGCCTTCTTCCCCAGGTGGGTTTACCTGGTTGTCAAACGCCTGTCCAGAGCTAATCTGTCTTCCTGGATGCTGTCAGCTCCTCAGGGCAGGGACTTCCTACTCTGGACCCCTCACCAGATACTCTCCACTTTAGTATGTGTCTGAAGGAGGAGGAAATGGATGGTGGGCTTTTTTTCTTTTTCCCACATCAGGATTTCAAAAGCTTACACCCTAAGTTCAGTGCTCTGCGGCTGAGACAAAAGCAGAGGTGAGCGCCTCTGAAGAGGAGAGTGAGAAGGGATTTTGTTCAGACCACAAAGAAAGGTGGGTCTGTGGTCCAGTGAGCAGCTCCATCCTGCCTGAGCAGAGCTTAGCAACCACGGGATGGCTGCACTCACCCACCCCCACCCCACCTCACCCCCACCCCCGCAGCCCCACCCCTGCAGCCCGGATCATGGACTCTGTGATGGCTGATCTTGACTGTCAGCTTGACAGTAGAGATAGGAGATTGGTGCGGCACATCTGGAGGTGTGTCCATCAGGTTATGGATCATGAGACTCTGACCTAGTCAACGGCTCAGTTCACTCATGGGGCACTGCTCTTTTTCGTTGTCTAAATTTTATGTCACACTTTATTGTGTTTGTGTGCATACGTTAGCACTATGCTGTGCCTATGGAGGTCAGAAAGCAACTTTTGGGAGTCAGTTTTCTCCTTCCACCATGTGGGTCCTGGGATCAAACTCAGGTCATCTGGCTTGACAGCAAACATCATGGCAGCTCCTGGTTCTCCTCTTGGTTCCCTGGGTGCCATGAGGTGAGCACTCTTCCTCATCTGTGCCCTTCTACCACGACATGTCTGGCTCATCGCAGCCCCAAAGCAATGGGCCCCACGGACTGAAGCCATGAGCCTAGTTCAATCCTTCTCTTCCTCTGAATGCTTGTCTCGGGCGTTCATCACTGCAACAAAACATCTGAGTATCAGTCTCTCAGGCTTTGTGTTGCTCAGGATGGGACTGTGGGAGAGCAGAGGAGGAAGCCACCAGTGGCTTTGGAATGAGGTTTGGAATAGAAATTAAGTGATAGATCTTGCATTCCTGAATTTGGAAACATTTATTTAAAGAAGAAATAAATATAGAGTGTGGTTCTACCATGGAAAAAATTCACTCCGTTAATTCTGCCATGAAAAAAAAAATCAAAGCTGCAAGTTAATTATACTGCAAATCTGCTGTGATGACTAATTCACAGGAACTGAAATCAGCAGCCAATCACATTTAGACGGTCAGTGAGACCTCTGTGAGATGGTGGGGTTTGGGGGGGGTTGAGGTGTGTGAGACCTCTGTGAGATGGTGGGGTGTTGAGGGGTTGAGGTGTGTGAGACCTCTGTGAGATGGTGGGGTGTTGAGGGGTTGAGGTGTGTGAGACCTCTGTGAGATGGTGGGGCGTTGGGGGTTGAGGTGTGTGAGACCTCTGTGAGATGTGGGTGTTGGGGGTTGAGAAGGAACTGTCGCAGTGCATGACGAAAAATATCAGGATGGAAGAATGGTTGACAGAAAGAACTTCATTTAGAAATTTTATTTTAGGTTTTTGTGTTTTTGGTGTTTTTAAATTATTTTATGTGTATGAGAGTTTTGCTGGCATGTATGTCTGTGCACCATGTGGGTATCTATGTATGTCTGTGCACCATGTGGGTGTCTGGTGCCCAAAGATACCAGAAAAAAGATCAGATCCCCTGCAGTTACTGATGGTTACGAACCACAGGTTCTGGGGGCTGAACTGGGGTCCTCTGAAAGAGCAGCAGGCTTTCTTGAAATGCTAATCAACTCTCCAGCCCTGGGGGTGTTTTTACAACAGGGGGAATTAATCATCTTGGTCCAGCCAAGAACCCAAAGGACCAACAGCTGCCCCTAGAACATCTTTCTCAAGTCTTCAAATTTACATGGGAAGAAAACAAACTAACCCAGAGAATAGAGACATAAAATTCTCAAGTCAAAGAAGTCTTTGTAGGAACACTAGATACCACCACCTTTAGACTGTAGAAAAACAATACTCCAGGGCTTTTGAGATGGCTCAGCCAGTAAAAGCAGTCGCTGCCTGAATTCCAGCCTCCAGACCTGTGTGGTGGAAGGAAAGCTATCCTCTGACCTCCTCACACTCACTGTGGGGCACACACACACTCACACACAACGGTGTGCACAGACACATGCACAAAATCAGGAATAAATAAATGTGCAGTATGTCCAAAGCATTAAGGGTCCATATGTACAGAAATAATTCCAAGGAATAGTTTAGATAATTAGTTCTTATTGGTGTAGCTGAAAGCAAGAAAAATTTGAAAAGGACAAAAATGAGAATTTAATTACAGCTAACGATGTTATAATTGCCCATCAATACTCATAAAAACAAAATGTGTGGGGATTGGAGAGACTTCACAATCATGATGCAGCCCACACATCCTCGTCCCCTGCTCTTTCATCCAGAGGATAAGCTCTGTAGAGTGAAGGCATTCAAGGGTCACGGGCAGAATGAAGGGGATATGATGACCCTCAAGGGCATGTGAACAAGGTGAGTCTGTGTAAAAACATGATCCTCTATGTGAGTTGTGTGTGTGTGGGTACATGTGCACATGTGTTCGTCACATGTTAAGGCAGGAAGTCAACACCTAGTGTCTTCTTCAGCTGCTATCCACCTGCTTTTCTGAGACGGAACCTCTCACTGAATGTGGAGCTCATGGCCTCCACTGGACTGGCTGGCCCTTGAGCTCCAGGAATTTGCCTGTCCCAGTATGGGGCATCAATGCACCCTGAAGGGACCAGCTTCTTGTGTGGGTGCTGGGGACCTGAACTCTGGTCCTGACACTTTCATGGAAAGTCCTTTACCAACTAAGCCATCTCTCCAGCCCCAATGTGAGTCCATTCTACCCAGGATAGGGAACGTCCATCTTCTATCCCCCTGTCCACTCGCGTGTTTGGACGTTAGAAGGGTGCTGGCTTACGGGCTTCTGTTCATAGAAGGTGAATCATTTACCCTAGAGAGGGCTGAACTCAGATATGAGGGAGACAATGAAAGCACGCTAACCACAGGGAAAGGCGCGAACACTCCAGAGTGGGAAGGGAGAAGAAGAGAGAACTGAAATACACTGAGGGATCATTTTTAAATATTAGACTGGCAAGAAAAGTGGAAGTGTAACAGTCCTGACTGTGGTGAGGCCATGGGGAGAAGGGTCCTCACTCGATGAATGCCTTACCACACATGATGGTGATTTCTCATTAAGTTAAATCTAGCAAAATTTGAAAGCATAGCGTTTTGATCCTACAATTTGCTTCTAAAAATTGATTCTAGCCAGGCGGTGGTGGTGGTGCCCACCTTTAATCCCAGCACTCAGGAGGCAGAGGCAGTCAGGTCTCTGTGAGTTTGAGGCCAGCCTGTTCTACAAAGTGAGATCCAGGAAAGGCGCAAAGCTACACAGAGAAACCCTGTCTCGAAAAACCACACACATCCTAGACAGTCTCAAAGGCCAGAAAAGGACACTGGATCCCCTGGAACTAGAGTTACAGACAGTTGTGAGCCACTCTGTGGGCGCTAGGAATCAAACCTGGGTCCCCTGGAAGAGTAGTGCTCTTAATCAGTGAGCCATCTCTGCAGCCTTGAATGAGTAAGTGTGTGTGTGTGTGTGTGTGTGTGTGTGTGTGTGTGTGTGTGTTTTGAGATACGGTTTCTCTGTGTAGTCCTGGAACGAACTCACTATGTAGACCAGGCTGGCCCTAAAGTCAGAGATCTACCTGCCTCTGCCTCCCAAGTGCTGGGATTAAAGGCGTGTGCCACTATGCCCATACCCTAATAACTAATCCCTAAAGAACAATGTACCCAGGCAATGAGATGCCATGTGGATTGCAGACAAAAGAGAGAAAGCTTTACTTCTTACATTTCCCGGGTGAAAACTAGCTTAGAATTATATTAAAATTAAAAAGTGTATAATAAATAGTTCATCCTCAAGAGGAAATCTGTACTCATTTTCCGCCAGTCTTCCTCCCTCCCTCCCTCCCTCCCTTTCTCCCTCCCTCCTTCTTTCCTGTTTTCCCCCCAGTTGCCAGGATCCAAGCCACCTCCATTCCACCGTGGTCTCTTGGACCTTCCTTATGGATGGACCAGTGTCCTAGGAGGTCTCCTGTGCCTGGCGTCTGTAGAGTTGCCTTCCTCCCTGCTGTGCCAGAACACCTGACAACAGCAACCTAAGACAGGAAAGGTTTACTCAGCTCACAGTTCTAGGGTTCAGCCCAGCATGGTGGGAAGTCCTGGCCAAGGACACTGGAGGCCACTCGTCACTTTGCATCTGCAATCAGGATGAAAACATGTTCTCTTTCTCCTTTATTTAGAGCATGATCTCAGGCTGTGCAATGCCTCACATGTATGGTCTTCCCTATCTACGATAATCCTGGTTGTGGCCAGAGATTTGTTCCCATGCTGATTCTAAATACCCCCGAGCTGATGCTCACAAACCATCACAGCTTCTTTTATTAACGTAATGTTTCCAAAGTTCACTTACGTTGTCACGTGTGCCGCTGTTTTTGTTGTAGAGTGGTATTTTCTGTTGGCTGCTTCATCCTAGGCTCCTGCTCAGCTAGTTTTCTCATATAGTCCAGGATCATCTGTCCAGGGAATGGTGCCACTCACAGTGGACTGGGGCTCCTACGTCAGGTATCAATCAGGACAGTCCTCCACAGCCGTGCACAGCCCCTCAGTTACAACACTCTTCCCAGATGACTCTGTGTCAAGCTGACAGTTCAGCTAACTAGGACAAGGGGTTAAACACATCTAATAGTTTTTAATTTTTTTATCTGATCACCATTTTATGGATATCTGTATTGCCTCCTCTTCTGGGCTATTATTAGTATGTCTCATATGAATGTTTGTATGCAGGCATTTTTGCAAACATATTTTCACTTCTTCTGAGTGTACACTTAGGAATGGAATTTATCATTGTTACAAAAATGTAAAAGACACAGCAAAGTTGCAAGAATTTTATCATGAATACTCCTCTGGTTACACCCTGATCCTATCAAAATTTTATTCTGCTTCCTTTGTCATATGTCTGTCTATCTGTCAGTCTTGTGTTTGGTGTGTTTGGAGGTACATAGTATCACAACTCTTTTTCTTAAGGGCTCTGGTGTGTGTGTGCCTGGGCCACATAGTAAGACCCAGTCTCAAAATAAAGAAAAACATTTGTCTGGATGGCAGTCATTTAAGCCAAAATCCCTTGCTGACTCTTCACCTCAGTTATTTTGTTAGAGATAATTTAGTGATTAACTGCTGGGTATTCATTTAGGTTGTGTTTGGGAGTATAATAGAGACTTTTGCTTAGTTAAGGGTAGAAATTATTTCATAAATGACACACCTCCATGTCCCTCTTTCCCTTCGTGGTATCAGTCTCTATACAGGTTGAGGAGGAACAGGTGAACGAAGTCCACCTAGCCTCTACATTTGAAACCCCACACATTTAACCCTTTACTGAGCTGGGGATGTAGCTCAGTCAGTAGAGCATTGGCCTTGCAGGAACAAGGCTCTACCTTCAACCGCCAGTACTAAAACAACATTAACTGTGTTTAACCCCTCATCCTAGTTAGCTGAACTGTCAACTTGAGTCATTCAAATCAGAATGGCTTGTGGGTATGTCTGTAGAGGATTGTCTTGATGGTCAAATGACATAGGAGGGTCCAGCCCACTAAAGGCAGCACCAGTCCTTGGGCAAGTGGTTATGGACTATATAAGAAAACTGTCGGCTGGGAGTGGTGGCACACACATTTAATCCCAGCACTTGGGAGGCAGAGCAGGTGGATCTCTGTGAATTTGAGGCCAGCGTGGGCTACAGAGTGAGTTCCAGGACAGCTAGAGCTGTTACATAGAGAAACTCTGTCTCAGGGGGCAGGGAGAACCATCTAAGCAGGAACCTACGGGTAAACCAGCAGGCAGCATTCCTCCATGGTTTCTGCTTCATGTTCCTACTTGAGTCCTGCCCTGACTTCCCTCAGTGATGACCTGTGACCAGGAAGTGTAAACCAAATAAACCTTTTCCTCCCCCAGGATGCTTTTGTGCAAAGGATCTTATCACAGCATCAGACATTAAGGTAGACCACATCTTTACTAATAAACTAAAAATCAAGGTTCCTTTTGCTGAGCAAAAGCAGTATTCTGCTGCTTAAGGAAGGAGTGTGATTTTATTTAGAGTTCACAAACACGAACTGGCGCCAAACAGACCCTCTCACTGATACACACAAACGCGGATCTGTGTTAGAATCACGCTTTGACTGTTTTCTCTTTCTTCTTTTCAGTTTAGA